>NC_056747.1:1111944173-1112074173 GCF_019279795.1 Protopterus annectens | reverse complement strand
GACATGCAGCATACACAGCAAATGGCATATGTGGAACACTAGTGTTTTTTAATTGCACTGCAGAAAGAACCAGCAAGACATACTTATAGAAATTGTGCGGTATAGTGGAATGTCTTTTTTCTGATGACATGATGTGTGTGTGCAATGTCCAGATAAAGGCATTATATAGTTAAGTAGAGTACTCAGAGTCAAACCCTATACCTTAGGTACTGAAGCCGGTAGCCTTATTCCTCCACATCCACTGCAGACTTTCATTAAATGTTGATAAATTACTAAGGATTAGAGTTTGGTGTAAAGGAAGGAAATTAAAGTAAAAGGAGCATTGTCATATGAGCCATGTTCTTTGGATATGATCCTTTGTTTCCTTATTCTGTGGAATGTTGACAACGTGTTTATTATTTGGATGTAAATAAATGGACGGCATTAAGTCTATGAGTTTAATGTTAGTGTTTTAACTATGAATACATTTTTAATTTAGCTTGTTTTTTTTGCAGGCACACAGGTGTAAAATGCACTGTGCTTGGGCTGCAACTGTTTGTCTACTATGAACTGTTAAAGAACTGCTTCCTGTAGTCATGGTTTGATTCCCTCACTCCTACTTCACTAGACAGTACTCTTTGGCTTCTCCTGAAAAGCAACACTCGTGTCCAGTGGGCTGTCTCAGGCTGTTAGCAAATAAGTTACATGTTTGTCATTTGAATTCCTGCACCTTTCACAGTCACTAATTAGTACTTTACTATATGCTGTCTGAGTATGAATCCCAGTACATATCTAATAGTTTACTGAATTTCCAGGAACCTTTTCACTAAATGTGAGTTTCAAGGGAAGAGAAGTTTACTATTTCCCATATTAAGCCTGTTTTCAACATGAGAATGTTTTGTTTGCTTAAAAATGGCTGCTGGTGTTTTTTTTTCTGCAAAATCTGAAATACATTTTAAATGAAATCCAAACTTCTGTGATAGATGTAAAAGTAAAGAAGAAAATTGTATATACACTCACGTGTTTGAACATTGTTTATGGTAAATGGAGTGAAACAGTCAAGTAATGGAATGCATGACCAGTAGGAGACCTGATTCAATATCCTGCATAGGGTTCAATTTATCCGCAATCTCGTTCCGACTCTGGAGTTGTATGCTGCAACAATACAACATTATTAGCCATTAATGTAGGTCAGACCTGTACTGAGTGATGTCAGAGGGGATAGCTATTTTTAATGATGGTGTCCTGCAAATATGTAGCCCCCCCACACACACAAAAAACAGCATGTTGTATACAGTATTAGTATGTCTTGTAGGTTGTTGAACAAAACCTACTGCAACATTTATATTAACTTTGTTTTAATTTCTTCATTGCAATAAAGCTTGAATTACTTCATTAACAGATCTGTTTTATGTAATACAGTCCAAACAGGCTGCATTTTAATAATATATTTTGCAGTGCACTCTTTATTGTCTTCACAGACTTATTAATGAGCCTCTTCTTATGGCAAGGTTGCAGGGTCTGAATCTTTTCACATTCATTTATGTATTGTGTGGCACTGAGCAAGTCACTTAACCAGATAGTGCTGTGAAGCAATTTGGAAGGGCTAGGCTCCGTAAAGGTCTCCAGAACTGCATGTCTAGTAATTATGAATCAATTCTCATTGTTTGCCAGCCATTTCCTATTGCATAGCTGATGTGGTTCAGAAAATATTATGGCAATATCACCAGTACAACATTTTTTTTAATACAACATAGGCAATGTATTCTTCAAGGGCAGTAGGCACTGCATTTGAAGATGAGGCACTAAAATACAACATCATTAGTGAGCAGGAATATCTGCATTAGTAATTGTTCTCATTAATGTGGAATTATTCAGATGATGTTTTAGTGCTGCAGAAATTGCTCATATTCACTTAGTAGATGTTATCAGGTGGCTAATATTTTTTATGCTCTCATAAATACTTTTCCATTAAACTGTGCTGCACATGGCTGGATCGTATAGCACGATGATATTGATTTTTATATAATTTTATGTAGTTCATCCCAAGCTAGGAATGAAATATGTGTAATTTTATTTCTTCATAACAATAAGAGGTGTACATAGTCAGCAAAGTGGCAATAAGTGCTGGTGGGGGCTCTCTGTGGATGAAAGTACCTTGTGTTTATATCTAGTCGTACTTTTAAACAGTCTTTAATCTGACTTTGCAAAAGAAGTGTGCATGTGTGCATATGTGTGTGTGTGTGTGTGTGTGTGTGTGTGTGTGTGTGTGTGTGTGTGTGTGTGTGTGTGTGTGTGGATACTGTCTGCTTTTGTGATGCAAATTTGAAATATGTGACTGTTTTTTTTTTTACACAGACATCTGAGAAAGATGCAGTCAACACTATAACTGATGGGTTTGGGGGATGTCTATGGATAAAACTGGCTGACTGCTGAGCAGATAAAATTAGTCATTAGTCTGTCTGCAGGACTAGTGTGCACTTGTGTAAAGCAATTTTAAATACTTTTACTGTGGCCATTTTTATCAGAATCTGACATACGATGTGTCCACAGTCTACAAAGGGGTTGTAATTATTACGTATAGATATTGTTCATTTTTTGATGACAGCAGTCTGAGTGATCTTTTATGACTGAAATGCTCTAAAATGGGTACTTTTTCATTATCGGTTTATATATTTTAATTCACTGCTTACCGGCAAAAGTTAACAACTGAAAATTTAAAATGCACTCTAACAAATATTGCTATTTTTGAGCAAGAAATATAATTTAAAAGAATCATAAAGGTGAGTCAAAGAACATGTGCATTTATGTATAGTCCTAAAACGTGGATTAGGGGTCATGGTTTGAAAATGGCTCAGGGCCCAATCTGCCAGGGGCTAAATGCATTTTCAATGAATGTAAGTTTCATTTCATTCTGAATAACTGTGAATTTTAAATGAAGAGAAGTTTACTGTTGCTCATGGTAAATCTCTTTTCAATATGAAAATATTTTATTTAACAAATGGTTGTGAGTGCTTGTGCTCTAAAATTTGATTTTTTTTTAATTTAAATCCAAATCTCTGTAATCATTGCAAAAGTAAAGAAGAAAATAGCATGACCACTGACAAGTCCGAGCAGTGTTTATGGTAACTGGTGAGAGACAGCCAAGTAATAGGACACTGGGATGGCTAGGGGGGGGGGGTTCATTATCCAGCCTAGGGTCCCATTTGATCATGCTCTGTCTGTGATGCCAGGCATCCCTAGCCTCTTTAATACCAGCATTTGTAACTCACTGCACTCATGCACCTGTCAACATACATATTTAGTAGGTAGGAAGTATGGAGAGAATTATGAAAATATGTGGGATAAAAGTGTTTTTTTTTTTTGTTTTGTTTGTTAACCAGACTTGGGGGCTGATCCACATGGACATTTTCAGCCATGAGACTCGTCAAAAAGCAATGCACAAGTATAAGTGAAAGGATGGAAAGTCGCTGGACTGGATTCCTGAATAATATTTGCTTTACGTAGTATCAAACTGTGTAAAATATTACTAGCATGCTATGCCTTGGAACAATAAATACTACTTGATTTTTAGATCACCCATTATGACACAACTGCTTCAGTGAGTCTCAGACTTCAAGTGTTGATCTCTTCCTGAGTAGCATTGCTCTGTATTCCATACACTGGTGGATTTCCATGGTAGATATTTCTTGTGACATGACAAAGTGGTACCTTAACTTTAGCCACAGTAGTGCAGCAGCTGGGAGAGGTGTTGAAAAAGCAGCCTGCCCATCAGGCCTGCCTTGATGAAATACAATTTTGTAACTAAAAGTTAGTGCAGAGGGCTAAAGGTCTGATCTACTAACAAACTGCTTTCTATGCCAGTGGTATAAGGTTTGTATCTTACCCCTTCTATGTGCCTAATGTGTTACCTTGAGCAGACAGTGCTTTGGGAATTCTAGCTCAGCTCCTTAATGGTCTCCTGGACTGAATATCTAGTAACTATCTATCTCTATAATCTAAATATATTCATCCATGTAAAATAAGGGCAGTAGCCTTGCTGGAGCCTCATTTCTGTGTTGCATGGTATAAAATTAAGGTATGCAGCCAGCCCTATCAACATTCAGCAGAATAAGGAAACAAAGGATCATATCCAAAGAACGTGGCTCACATGATAATACTCCTTTTACTGTAATGGCTTCTTTAGTTTTTAATAATTCCTTAAATCACAGAATAAGGTGTACATCCTTCAGGCCTTAATGCACTCTGTCATGAAAATAGCACTGTAACTTTTATGAATAACATAATCTCGTTGGAGTTATCAGTTTTTACTCTTGAAACATTTCAGAGGATGGAATCATTCACCCTCATATTGGTACTGAGGGGCATAAAGAGTATGGATATGCCGGAAGAACAACAACAGTAAGTTAATGGACTTTAGGATTCAGTGCAGAGTGCATTTTTTCACCTGTTGGTCAGCAATGCAGAAGTGACAGCAATGCTACCATTGTAAATATATACTTTAGTGCATAAGGCACTGTCTTGAGTAAATGACATTCATGTAAAAGCACAACTATAGCAACTATTGAACTCTAAATGCTGGTTATAATGTAACTTGAATGCAAATATAGATCTGAAATAAAATTTGGACGGTAGTCTGTAAATGTCATTTTGAAAAGTTGTTGCTGCCTGTTGTTTTAAAAATGTGCTGTTTTATGGCCTGGGTCATGACTGAAAACAGTTTTTGGACCAGTTCATTTACTGCATTAATAAAGCTAATAAATCTTTATTTTTTTAAATTAAGATGGAGCTTCAGTCAATTGATTGTTAGGATGATGCACTAGGTCTAGTTAAGTGTTTTGTTCAGTCACAAAGTATGGAAAAGAAAGCAATGGAAAAACAAGACTGCAGCATAACATACTTTAGTAGTACTGATGAATCATGACCTTAACCCTTTGTATAGGTTCATAGGTGTGTACTAGGCTAATGGCCCTGGAGCCTTTACAAGCCTAGCCCATGGAATTACCCTGGAATCATGCCCCCCGACCTTAGTTCCCAGTGCCTCTGTCAAGTAGAGCCACTGGAGTGATCCCCAGGGTGAAGTTTCTATTTCCCATCCACTCATCAAGATTTCTGTTGAAGAGGACCAGTGAGGTGCTCTGTTTGACATGTATAAAAAGTCTATTCCATAGCATGGGCAGTCTCTGGCTTATGAACCTGTCCCTCCAGCACGTTCTGTTGATTGTGGCAATGACGTTGAGGTCTCTGGAGCATGTGGTGCGGAGGGATTGGGATTTCATTAGCTATAGCATTTCTAACAGAGCTGGATCAGACATGGCTTTGTAAGCCAAGCAGAGTTCGCCTCTAAGTAGGTGATATGAGACAAAGAATAGTTGTAGTTTTTTGTGTCTGTCCATATAGGACAAGTGTTTAAGGCCTAGAATCCTCTTTGTGAGGTACTTTTGCAGCCTCTCCAGTTGTTGCAGATGTCTAGTGAGGTACATGCCAAATGGGCATTGTACTTGATGACAGGCCTAATGAGGGAAGAGTAGACAGAGACAATGACCTATTTCTTCCTGGATGCAAAACCTTTAATAATGAGATGTGCCACATAGAAAGACTTTCTGACCACTGTGGCAATGTGGTGGTCGAAAGAGAGGTCACTGTCAACCTGTGTTCCCAGATCTCTTATAACGCCTTCTGTGTTCAGTGGACTACCATCAATTTAGTAATTCACGTTAACTTGGTTTCTCTCAAAGGGGAAGATGACACATTTTTTGGCATTGAGCTTAAGGCCATGGTTCTGACACCAGTCGTTGGTCTCAGTGAGGCCTTTCTGTAGGATGTCAACATCAATTGGGGAGTTAATAATAGCTCCCAACTTGCAATTGTCTGCGAACTTTGTCAGCCAGAGTCCCTTCATGTTGGCCTGGACTTCAGAGAAGTATATATCAAACAGGAGAGGACCCACGACTGAACCCTGTGGAACTCCACTTGTGACTGGTTGGCAGTCTGACTTGGAGTCAGCTACTTTCACACTGTGGGGTTCTATCTGTGAGCCAGTTTTCAACCCACCTAGTGATATAGGGGTTGATGCCTAGTTTACTGAGTTTTTCTATGATTCCTGAGTGGGGAATGGTATCAAAGGCCTTGGCCAGATCAAGGTAGGCTGTGTGAACCACCTTGCCTTCATCCACAGCTCTGGTGACTGACTCAGAGAAGTCGACCAAGTTGAGCAGGCATGATCTACCTTTCACAAAACCAAACTGTGTGGGATCCAGAGTTTGGAGATTCCCTATATCCTTGTTTATTAGGTCCATTTTGATGCGTTCCATAGCTTTGCATATCAGACTCGTTAGGCTAATGGAGCGATAGTTCCCAGGGTCTGTAGTCGCTCCTCCTCCTTTGTGGAGAGGGATGACTGTAGCAGTCCATCATTCAGTAGGGACAAAGCCTGAGGTGAGGCTGTGATTGAACAGGACATACAGGTGAGGTGCCAGTTCACTCTGTAGTTCATGTAGAACACAGGCAGGGATATTGTCAGGTCCCATAGAAGCTGTATTCTTGGTCTTGGACAGTGCTTTTTTAACCTGTGCAGCAGTAATACTGGGTACCTGGAAATCTACTGTTAATGTGATAGATCCTTTGGTAGGGGAGAGAGGGGTAAAGTTGGCACTGAATCTGTCAGCCAGTATTTTGGCAATATCTGTTGGCTCGGTATAGGAGGTACCATTATGCAATAGCTCCGAGCAAATCTGGGTATTGCCATGGAGATTCTTTACATAACTATAGAAGGCCTTGTGGTTGTCTTTAGTATCTGCTGCAATTCTGTTTTCATAGCTAGCTTTAGAGGATTTGATGTGGGATCTCAACTTTTTATTGAGGCTGATAAGGGAGTTTTTCCAATCTTGGGACTTTACCTTATTCTGCATCAGTTTCCTCCTTCTGTTGTAGAGTTTGTTTATGACAGGGGACCACCAGATTGGCTTCCTATTTTTGGAGGAGAGCGTCCTGGTTCTATTGGGTATGGCGAGATCCATGCATTTGTGTATATGTTCATACAGCGCATTGGTGTATGATTCAGCAGTCATGCAACTATTCTCCATTTGCATGGGTGCCGTGAAGTTAGCCACCTCTGTTTTTAGGAGCCCAGATTTAGCTTTGGAGAAGTTTTTCATGGTGGTTACCTTTGCGGGGGGTGGGGGTGGGAGGGATGTGGATTTCCAAGGTGATTAGTTTGTGGTCGGATCTAATCAGGGAGGATTTGACTACTGGTGTACAGCAATGGTCGCTCATGTTAGTAATGACCAGGTCAAGGATGTTACTACCTCTAGTGGGGGTAAGAACGAGCTGGTCCAGGGCATTGGTATTAATGAATTCCAGGAAACGTTGGGCAAGTGTATTGGTATGTGAGTAGTTTTCTCAGTTAATGGTGGGGTAGATGAATTCTCCCAGTATGAGAGTATTAGGTTAGACCCTAATATTCTCCAGGGTGCTTAGGAACATGGAGTGAGTGTCTTGGAACATGGTTGGAGATCTATAACAGGCTACAACCTGAATCGCTGTCTTACCCAATGTTAGCTGCACCTGAAGTATCTCTGATTCGTTATGTTGGACCACCAGTTTGGAGGTGTGTGCATCCTTTATGAATATGGAAACACCACAGCCTTTGGCGCTTCAGTCCAAGTTCTGGGGCCGAAAGGTGTGGAATGAGTTATAGCCTAGTAGTGAGGGGGTGCTTTCTGCTGCCTTGAACCAGGTCTCTGTTACAGCACAAATGTCAATGTTCTCCATTGTAAGGGGTGCTTCCAGTGAGTGCATTTTGAGATTTAGACTTTTAGTATTGAGCCGCATGACTCTCAGATTGCATATGTTTGTAGCTGAAAAGGTGGTAATTTGGTCTTTTAAACGCTGCCTAAAAAAGGCACTATAGAGATGGCAAGAGCCTTGGCCAGTATCCAGAAGCCCAGGGATGACAGATGCAGGCCATCTCTGACAAAGCATTGAGGTCTGTCAATCATGTCATCCCAGGCAGACAGATAATGGATCCCCTTAAAATGACACCAGAAACTTAACCAATTGTTGAAATCAATCATTTTCTGCTTGTACTGTGGTATCATTCTGGGTGATGGTAGGAAGCTGCTCAAGGGTAGGGTCATACCCACCTGGGCTGCATAATCCGAGAGCTTCTCCATGTCTCTTTTCCATGTAGTCAAGGGAGGTATGTCTCAGGTCATTCACACCCACATGTACAATGACAAAGTCATATTTGTACCTGTTGTTGAGGGACCTGAGTGCATGCATTATGTGGTGAATCCTGGCACCTGACAGGCAGCTGACTGTTACTTTCTCCTTATTCAACCTAGTGAGTGGGACATCTGTGTGCCTCACTGTTGAGTCACCTATGATTAACGTGTTGGGCATTCTCTTTTGCCTTAGGGGCTTTGGTTGAGTGACACACTGTTTAGGAGAGTTATGTGTCTCGTGATTAGTGTTGTGCTGTGGTGGTCGAGTGTGTTTCTGCTTTGGAGGTCTCTGCTGTTTGGATAGAGTTTTATTGAGATCCTTCACAAAGGTGGGTGTGTGGTTTGTGTTTTTATGTAAAGGCAGCACTGGTGTGTGTTCTGGAGGCCTATGTATTCCATGTGGTGTGGTGCAAGTGTTGACCAGCTATTCCTGTCTTGGCTGGAGAGTGCGTGGCTTTCAGTTTGGATATATAAGTGCATCTCTCACAAGTCTGAGTGTTGGGAGGTAAGAAGACAGGGTTGTCTGTATACATGAGGCAGTTGCTACATTGCCTCAGGATGCCCAAGTTCACCACGTAATAGGAGAAAGCACTGGGAACTGACCTTTAGACATGCCTGGAGGGGTGGGCATTAATAATAAGTACTGGAGCTGTTTCATTGTAGAACGTTTAGTGCTGGTAGCACTTTTGTGTGCTACAATAATTGCTACAAGAAGTTTGGTAAAGTGCTAGACTAATAAGCTAGTAAAAGTGCAGTAGAGGAGAGAACTAACAGATCTAAGGGAAAAGTTGAAGAGCAGACTTTGGCACCGCTCAGAAGCTTATAGACAGTCCTGGATACAGCAAATCTGTATCTGGACCAGACTAGTTACAGGAAAGGCGGGAAACAAGCATAAACATGGGCTTTTAAACCAGAAAGTTGAAAGAGATGGAAAGATTGCCCAAACGGCCAATAAACTACAATTTCTGGGCCAGAAACCACTCCTCTTGTGGTATATAGGCTACCTAGTGCTTACCACTCCCACTGACAAGCTAGAAGGCTTCCCCCTGACACAGAAAGGCGTGGTGAGCTCAGAAGCTTACATACAGTCCTGGATGCAGCAAATCTGTATCTGGACTACACTAGTTACAGGAAAGGCAGGAAACAAGCGTAAAGGTGGGCTTTTAAACCAGAAAGTAGAATGTTTAAAAGTATACTGTGCAGTGAACACAAAGCAGTGCTTCACTGCAACAAAAACAAACATGGAAATGCCCTCTGCCTGCCATTATACACATGAATGAATCCCTTTGCTAACTTGTGACTTTACTGCTTTAATAGCAGATTTGCTGGCTGTCAAGTTGGAAGGGATGGGAAAATGTGCTCTGCTCATTGTACAAATGTGGTTTATTTTTTTACGTATGTGTATGTCACAGACATGCATTACTGCAGACCATAATGAGGTATGCTTCTGGAATATTATGGCATATACCAAACTTTGTAGGAGTGTGTGTGTGTGTGTGTGTGTGTGTGTGTGTGTGTGTGTGTGTGTGTGTGTGTGTGTGTGCGAGCACGCACATGTGTGTTGGTAAGAGGACATCTGATTCTATACAGTGCAACTTACTTATGTTTTTTTTGTTTGGAAGGCCCAGGCTATGTTTCTAGTATTTAGGGCAGGCTCAAACACTTTTACGACATATTAGGAAAGGTTAATGTGATAGTCTAAGAACCTATGCATTAAGGTGTTAAAGTGGTTGGGGTTGTGGGAAGGGCTTATTTTAATTTGAAAAACAAGCAATGGACTCATTTACTAAGGTGTAACTACCGTGTAAAGAACAGCATTAATAAGTAGTACAGTAGGAAAACTAATATGATTGGACAGTATAAATAGCCATGATGCCTTTCAATAATGTTTTTTTATGGAAAAGAGTGCATATGTTTGAGGGGGGTACAAGAAAATGAGGATTAAGTTAGAGATGTCAGAAGTGGGATGAGTAAATTCTTCCTGAAAACCAAGTTCAGCAAAAAGTAATGTTTCACTGAAATTAGCATAGTCGAAAAGTTTTACTGTTCTTTCACATTTGGGAAAGCCCGTGCACTAAAAGTTGTTATAGTTATCAAACAATAATGGCCATTATCTTGGGTTACTCAAACATGATAGGAAAGAGAGAGTGAGAGGAATGGAAATCTTCAATATGGTCTCCCTTTGAATGTGTATACATGATTTAATATAAAGGAGGATTAAGGAATATGAATGGCACAGTTAGTCCAAAGAAATGCCTTCGTAACCAGCCCCATTACTTTCCCTCTGAGGAGACTATTACCAGATGTGTTAGCTATGTGCTGGGATAGATAGGACAATAATTAGCACAGAACTCACAAATTCATTCCTAGCATGCATCCTACATGGTCTTAGAGGATCTTCCCATGGTTACCATCCCACTTTTAGATTACTGTTAGAGCTTGTCTGCTATCCTGCCAATGGTTGTAGAAGGAATCCCAGGTTACTAATACACAGTCCAGCCAATGGCATCATCTGTATTTATCTGTTTGCCCTTATTAAGCAAGCAATCTTGAAGTTCACAGTATGTTGGAGATTCCACAGCCCTGGGAAAGAAAAACATATTTTTCCTGGAAATGTGCAACTCTGGGGCTACTATATTTAAGTGAACAATGGAGGAAAGACCTATCTCATGGGGAATACAGTAGGCTTGCCACCCCCCCACATCAAAAATGACTTTTCTGTGCATTTTTTTATTGTCATGTTATCTTGATTTTAATCTGGATTCTGTTAAGCTTCACTTGATTGTTTTAGACAATAACAGCCACTTTGTGAATGGCATCTACCAACTATCTTACCCATTAATTACTGCAAAAGCAAACCTACTGGACTGCCCCTTACTTAATGAAGGAGCATGCAGCATTACCCAGTAGGTTATTTTCATAACAAACTCCTGGCCCATGCCTTCTTCTGCAAGCTTTCACCAATGAAAAAAGCTCATCTGCCCAAATACTTGTTTTAATGTCGGGACAGAAGAGTGTTTGATAAGTTTTTGGTAAGCACTAAAAACTGGAGTGCAGATGCACCAGATAAGCTGCTGTCTAAAGAATGTCAAGAATCCCTGGGGCAAAGTTTAAATGTCATGACAGAACTGACAAACTGGACTCTAGGTTTGTTGAGTAACATGTTTGCATAATTAATAATTGAGTAATGGTGATGTCTACTCAGTAAATGAAGTATAAATCTAAATATCTAGTAATGTATTATTTGCAATGTATGTACATTAGTGAAAGGACAAAGCTTTTGGGGAGGAACATGCAATTTTTTTTTATATCAAATATTCCTAGTGATACATTACCCTACCTTCCAGAGACAGTTTGGTAATACTGCTACAATCTCTCTGGTACGTTTTGACTTCATTTGGAGGTGTTTTCAATGATGATCAAAGGATACAGAATAAGTAAAATGAGTTCATCTACGTTAATAAGTTTCACATTCCCAGATATCACCAGAGGCATGCCATAGATGTATACAGCTGCAAAACTACACATTCTACCCAGCATGCTTTACAGTTGATTTAGCATGAACATGTGCTGTGTTTTTGAGTTTTAGAATGAATACATTTATATAAAACATAATGGGACTCACTGTAGAAATGTTGGGTATAACAGAATATATTTGTCATATGCTTGTTGCCTTTTGCTCGGGCTGTGACAGCCTTAGAGTGTCTAAACTGTTGAGCCTCTATCATCCTTGGCAGTGGGTTCGCGTAGGTTTCCTAACTGCTGTTTCAGGATTTGTTTAGGGTCCTTGCAACTCCATAGAAATTTCCTTTTTAATTCTGGGTCCACACAATGCACAATCCTCAAAGTCTGTGCTGAGAGAGTTTACTCTGAAATCCTAAACAATTGTCTCTTTCCAACTTCCTGGGGCATTATGTGGCTGTCATTCACATGCTAAATTATTTCAGTATATTCTAGCACTTGGATCACTTTATGAACAAAATGTGAATGATCTCTTCAATGTTTTTCACATGAAGCTGCCCTGATATGTCAGAAATATTTTTTTTTTTTGTGCCTGTAAAGAGAAAGGTTCACACAGTTTCCCTCTGTAACTACTTGTAACTATTTTTACTATTTAGCATAATAGAAGGTTGTTTGAAGCATGGTATCCAATAGTAATGTCACAAACAATGGACCAGATTCCAAAAGAAAGTCAAAGGAATGTGTTGGCCAGTTATAAGTAGACGTAATTCCAAAACACAAAATGCCAAGATCAAGTATATCATTGAATTATTGAGTCCCTTGTTTATTTATTTTTTTGTCAGTGGTTCTACATATAACACAAATAGCAAACTGGAAATAGGACACCCCTGCCTGGTTCCTCTGTTCAAACAGAACTTATCAGAGAGGGAACCCCCACACACACTTCAATTTCCACCTCCAATTCCTAGTATATCCTCCTAATGAACCTTTTTAGTGTCAGAGAATGCAATTGCTTCCATTGCCCTACTTATAAAATCCCAGCTTACTCTGGCAAATGCTTTTTTCATCAAAACCCACTAATAACATCAGAATTTTCTTACATTCTGCTTCCCTTTGGATCAACATTGTTCTATTAATGTTGTCAAATCCCCCCCACACACACAAAACCTCATTGATCCATATGTTTCGATTTTTGCATCCTCTTTGCCATTCTTTTAAACATTATAGACATAAACAGTTTCATGGATTAGAATTCAAATGAGCCTATATGAAGCTAGATCTGTTGGATCTTTACCATCTTCAGGTATTAAGCCACAACAGCTTTCTTCGAGGATCAACAAAAATCAAAAGTCGACAAAGCAGCTGGACAAAAAATAAATCAAAAGAAACTGCTCAAAGCTGGAAAATACGAAACCACAGACTAGCGTAACTTCCACTTTATTCAACGCTTTCGTAAAAAACTTCTTCAGAACCAAAAGAAATGTTACATCAAACATTCATTTAAATACTGCACACAATTAAAATCAATTAATCAATTGCATAGTGTAAAATCGTAATTAAAGAGCCCTTTACAAAAAACAAACTCTTCATTCATCATTATGCACTATAGAATGGGCATAATTGAATACATTACAATAACAAACATTATAAAACATATGCTTCATGATCTTTTAAGAAACATTTAATATTGATGGCTTCATTTAACCCAGGAAAATGATCCGCCTGTAATTTAATTTGCCATCTAGTTTCTCTTTGAGGCAAAACATTCCTGTAATCACCCCCCCTGTAATCAGGTTCACAGTGTTCCAGGATAGAAAACAAACATTTTTTAAAACCAATACATTCAACACTATGCCTATAAAATATATGTTTTTTGTCCTTTTTTCTAATATTATACATATGCTCCTTCATTCTAACATTTAATTTTCTAGTGGTCATACCAATATAAAATGATGAGCATTATTCACACAATGCAATATAAACAACTCCTTTTGTTTTACAACAGAAATTACCAGGGACCCCTATAGTGTTAGGTATGTGAGGAAGTTGAATATAAGGACCTTCTAAAATAAACCTACAAACAGAACAATCATGACATTTGTGCATACCCCTATTAATGTGCCCCTTCTTAATGCTACATGTGCTTCTATCTCTCCCCTTTTCAAATGCTCCTTTCAAACTATGTTCATTCCTGTAAACAAACTTTGGTTTCCCCCTTAATAGCTGCCATTAAATCAGCATTTCCTTCGAGGATCTTCCAATTATTGTTTATAATATTACGTATGGCTATATTGTCAACACTCATGTTCTTACTGAAACATACAATTTCAGTATACTTTCCAGTTTCCTTAACTTGGGGTGTTAGTCTATTTTTCAAAATGGGTGTATACAAAGTTGCACATTGCTTAGAAATGTCATTAGCTGCTTCCCTTAACAAGCTTTCACTGTACCCCCTCTCCAAAAACAATTGTATGATGAATTCAAGCTCATTAATAAATGTCTCATCAACACTCGTCATCCTGCTAGCTCATATAAATTGGCTTTTAGGTATGTTATTCAGCATGAATTTTGGATGTTGACTGGTTGCGTGTAAATAATTATTCTTAAAAGTTTCTTTACGAAAAATACTACTAGTAAAATTTTTTCCCAATGCATCCCATGTCAGAGTTACATCCAAAAAAATAATGGAATTCCCATAACATCCCACAACAAACTTCAAAAAGTCAGAAACCTCATTCAATTTTTTACAAAATAACTGCATTTCTCGACCCCCTCCATATAAAATAAAAATTAAATCATCTATAAATCTTTTATAATAAATGATCTTGAATTCAGTTTTCAGGGATTCCAAGATGGTATGTTCCCACCACCCCATGACTAAGTTGGCAAACACTGGGGCTGCTGGGGACCCCATCGCAACTCCTTGAACTTGCTTGTAAAATCTATGATTAAAAGTAAAAAAATTATTTTCTAAAATCACTTCCATAGAATCACAATAAAAAATGACTTCTCCGTTAGTTATATTGCTGCATTGCTGTAAAAATGCTCTCATTGCTTCTATACCCTTGTCATGGGGTATAGATGTGTACAAAGACACTACATCTAGAGTGAACATAATGTGCTGTGTCGAATTGAATAAATGAGATTCATTCACAAACCGAATACTATCTAAAAAGTCCCAAGAGTCCCTCAAATACGACTTCATTTTGCAAACAATAGGACTAAGCATTGCATCAATCATTTTTGCCATACCCGCTGTGACATAATTCGGGGCAGAAATAATAGGTCTGAAGGGGGGGGTCCGTTAGGCTTTTGTGACTCTTAGGAATGCCAAACATTACTCCTATTCTAGGATGTTCTACTTCACAAAAATTATACATTGCAGAATCCATGTTGCTGCACATCAAATTTTCATACAAAAAGCTGTTAACATATCTAAAACTTTTCTCTATGTCCTTTATCGAAACAATATTATATTCATTCACATTACTGAGCATAGATTCCATTTTGTTAATATAATCCTTTTGATTCATCAAGACAGTGAGCCCTCCCTTATCACTTTTCATTATTCTGATGTCTCTAGAAGTCACTAACTATTTCATGGCATTTCTCATGTTAGCATTCAAGTTATTAAAATAATATTGACTCTTTTTATTGAGCAAAGCACGAATCTCATTCTCACATGTTGTTTCAAACACCTGAATAGTATGAATTAAAGCTGGATTAAAACTAGAAGGTTTAAAAAACATGCTATTGTTTTTTCTCACATCTTTCAAAATATATTTCAGATTTAACTTCCTAGTAAATTTCTTTAAATCAATAATGGTTTCAACTACATCAGCTTGCCTAGTGGAAATGAAATTTAAACCTAACTTTAACAGTTGAACATGAAATTTGTTTAAAATACATAAATTCAAAATGTCCTTTTCAAACTCATTCTCATCTACTCGTTGTCTGTAGATGACTCAGACATTAATCTTGCCTTCTTTCTGGTCATTTTCTGCTGCTTGCAAGTTCTTTGCCCTTTCTCTGAACTTAAAAAAACACCCTGTTTGATACAGGAACACTGTGAACCTGATTACAGGGGGGGTGATTACAGGATTTTTTTGGCTCAAAGAGAAACTAGATGGCAAATTAAATTACAGGCTGATCATTTTCCTGGGTTAAATGAAGCCATCAATAGTAAATGTTTCTTAAAAGATCGTGAAGCATATGTTTTATAATGTTTGTTATTGTAATGTATTCAATTATGCCCATTCTATAGTGCATAATGATGAATGAAGAGTTTGTTTTTTGTAAAGGGCTCTTTAATTACGATTTTACACTATGCAATTGATTAATTGATTTTAATTGTGTGCAGTATTTAAATGAATGTTTGATGTGACATTTCTTTTGGTTCTGAAGGTTTTTTATGAAAGCGTTGAATAAAGTGGAAGTTACACTAGTGTGTGGTTTCGTATTTTCCAGCCTTGAGCAGTTTCTTTTGATTTCTTCGAGGATGTTGGTGTTCTCTTCTTTTTACAATACTGTTAAACAAAACCTTCCAGATCTTTATCACATTCTTCTCTCCTAGCTTCCAAACTTCCACTGGAATACCATCTAATCCTGGAGACTTCCCTGTAGCTTACTCATACATCACCATTTTTATATCATCTCCTCCTATCCAAATGCTAATAATTAAGCCTCATATACCTCTAACCCATTTTTACTTTCTCTTGATTTCTACATCTCTCTGCTTTATACAGATTTTCATAAAATTCTGAAATATCTCTACAAGATCTCTGGTTATTTTCCTTGTTATGGGCTCCCTAAGCTTGGCAACAACCCTTTGTACTTTCTTTTGCCTGAGCCGTTGTGCTAAAAGCTTTTGTGTTCTGGAGGTATTATCAAAAGCAGATGCATAACAGCAATTTTCTAAACTCATGGATATTATACAGAAAGTCCCTTATTTTCTCTTTAGCACTCTGCAGTTGTGCCCCTTCTTGTTCTGTGACATCACCCCTACTCTACAATACTTTAACCTTTGTCAGTCCCTCTAAATCATTCCCCAGGATTCAGCAAGCTCTGCATGGAGCGCAAGAATAGTGCAAGAGCTGCTGCAGGCAATATGGCCAACAAGCGATCAAGGAACAAGCTCCCAGGACATGCATGAGCACACCTACACTATTCCTGCACGGACACCACTGCTATATGCTAATTACCCCATTTGCTGGTGAAAACCATGTAAATGAGGTGAATTAGCGATCCAGGAAGTAGGCAGGCATCTGTGCAGGAATAGTGTAACCTGCAGAAATGTATTCGGTTACTAATTGAATACATTTCTGCAAATTACAAAACGGAGGCATGACAGCTCCAATGAAAGCATGTATTCAAAGTAGTAGGCATGCCAATGGCTACTATATGGCCACTGGCATGGGAAATAGTTGCAAAATTATAAAAAATAACTTTTTTTTTGGCCGATTTTGGCCGTTTAAGCATAGGGCAGCTACGGGATCGGCCCGAAAAAAAGTTGGAAATAAGCTTTTAAACCCAAATCAGCATTTTGCCATGATAGTCAATGGCATGCATAAGACAACAATACCAGGGAATAGTGGTTACTAAGGGGGAAGGCTCAGTGTAAGTATGGTAACTATGAATTAGCATTCTGTTTTATATAAATAGTTTCATAGTTTCATAGTATAGTACTAGGCTATCTGCCCTAGGGCATTTATAAGCCTAGCCATAGTGTACGTGGCTTTCACCACCCCATGTAATGATACAAAAGTGTACTAAATAAATTTAGTTTACTGTGCCTCTGTCTAGTAGTGACACAGAGATGACCCCCGGAGTAAACCTACGATCACCCATCCACTCTTCAAGATTTCTCTTGAAGAGAGTCAGTGAGGGGCTCTGCCTAACATGGACTGGGATCCTGTTCCAGAGTGCAGGAAGCCTCTGGGTTATGAATCTGTCCCTCCAGCATGTCCTATTCATATTTGTGCTGAGGTTTAGATCTTTAGCTCTTGTGGCTCTGATGGATTTGGATTTTTTGAAGTGGAACATGTCCATTAATTCCGGATTGGACATGGCCTTGTACGTCAGGCACAGATCACCTCTGAGCAGGTGTTATGCTACTGAATAGAGCTGGAGCTTCTTTAGTCTGGCAGCATATGACATATGTTGGAGACCCTTGATCCTCTTGGTGAGGTACTTTTGGGGTCTCTCCAGCTGCTGCAGGTGCCGGGTGAGATACATACCAAATGGGGCATTGTACTCAATCATAGGCCTGATAAGGCAGGAATATAGGGGTACAATGACATCCTTTGATCTGGATGTGAATCCCTTCATGATAAGGTGGGCAGGGTAGAAGGTCTTTCTAACCACTTTGGCGACGTGGGTGTCAAATGAGAGGTCACTGTCAACTTGGGTCCCCAGGTCTCTGATTACTTTTTCCGTACTTAGTGGATTACCATCTATGTGGTAATTTGTGGGTACTTTGTTTTTCCCAAAGGGGATGACTATACATTTTTTGGCATTTAGTTTAAGGCCATGACTCTGGCACCAGTCGTCTGTTTCTGTAAGGCCCTTCTGAAGGATGCATGTGTCAGCTGGTGTATCAACTATGGCGCCTAGTTTGCAGTCATCTGCGAACTTTGTCAGCCACAACCCCCCCTATGTTTGCCTGCACATCTGAGAAATAAATGCCGAACAAGAGGGGTCCCAAGACAGAGCCCTGTGGGACTCCACTTGTGACTGGCTTAGAATCTGACATAGCTCCAGCTATTCTGATCTTGTGGGTTCTGTCCTTAAGCCAGTTTGCAACCCATCTTGTGACATACGGGTTTACATTTAAGCTGTTGAGCTTGTCTATGATGCCTGAGTGGGGTATTGTGTCGAAGGCCTTTGCCAGGTTCAGGTGGGCTGTATGAACTGCTTTGCCCTCATCAATGGCTCTAGTGACTGTTTCAAAGAAGTCCACCAGGTTCAAAAGGCAGGATCTGCCTTTTACAAAGCCGAACTGGGTAGGGTCAATTGTCTGTAGGTCCCCGATGTCTTTGTTTATAAGTTCCATAATGATCCTTTCCATAGCTTTGCAGACCAGGCTGGTTAAGCTTATGGGGCGGTAGTTTCCAGGGTCTGTAGAGGTGCCTCCTTTGTGGAGTGGGACCACTGTTGCTGTACACCAGTGTTCAGGTACATATCCTGAAGTAAGGCTAAGATTAAACAGCATTCTTATGTGCGGGTTTAGCTCCTCTAGGAGTTCACGTAGCACGCAACCCGGGACACCGTCAGGTCCCATTGATGCTGTATTTTTAGCTTTGCTGAGAGCAGCTCTCACCTGGACATCTGAGATGTCAGGGAGGTTGCATTCAGCTGGGATAAATATTTCATCTTTTGGGGGTGAGGGAGGGGAGAAATTTGCACTGAACCTGTCTGCCAGTATGTTGGCAATATCTGTGGGTTCAGTGTATTTCTTGCCATTATGAACTAGCTCTAAGCATATCTGAGGGTTTCCGCCCAGGTTTCTAACATAGCTGAAGAAGGCCTTGTGGTTATCTTTAGTGTCCTTAGTGATTTTTCTCTCAAAGTTGGCCTTGGATGATTTTATGAGCGAATGTAGTTTTTAGCTAGTGCTGATCAGAGATGCCTTCGCTTTATGGGATATTGCTCTGTTTTGCAGTAGCTTCCTTCTCTTGTTATAAAGTTTGTTTATGGCTGGGGTCCACAAGATAGGATGCCTGCTTTTGGTGGAAAGAGTCTTGGTTTTATTTGGGATTGCATGATCCATGCATTCTTGGAGATGTCCGTAGAAAGCATTTGTGAAGGATTCAGCAGTGTGGGATGTGGTTTCCACTGGCCCAGGGGGCTTGAAGGATACCATTTCAGTCTTAAGGAGTGTAAAGTCGACTTTTGAGAAGTTTCTCACTGTGGTCTTTTGTGCTGGGGGTGGATGTGGGATATGAATATCTAGGGTCAATAGTTTGTGGTCTGATCTCACTAGTGAGGGGTATATTTCTGGTGTTGAGCATTTTGTCCCCATGTTTGTGATGATCAGGTCAAGTATATTATCTCCCCTTGTGGGGGAGGTGACTAGTTGTTCCATTGCATTTGAGTTGATGAATTCCAGGAACCTTTGGGCTAGGGTGTTAGGGCTTGAATAATGCACCCAGTCTATGTTTGGGTAGTTGAAGTCTCCCAATATGATGGTATTTGGTGAGACATTCATATCCTCCAGTGTCTTCAGGAAGGCTGAATGGAGTTCCTGAGATTGAGAGGGTGGTCTGTAGCATGCTACAAGTTGTATAGCAGTTTTGCCTACAGTTAGTTGCACATGGATGGTCTCCGATGCTTCATGCATTGCCACTAACCTGGAGGTGTGGGTGTCTTTAATGAATATGGACACACCCCCTCCCTTTGTGATTCGGCCCAAGTTTTGGGGCCGAAATGCATGATACGAGGTATAACCTGGTAGGGCTGGGGTGCTCTCAGGAGCCTTGAACCAGGTTTCAGTTACTGCACAGACATCGATGCTCTCCATACTGAGGAGTGCTTCAAGAGCCTGCATCTTGAGATTTAGACTTCTGGCATTGAGCAGCATTACCCTTAGTTTTTTTCCTTTTTTGTTTTCTAAGGTGGTGGGTTTGTCTTTTGAGCCTTGCCTAAAAAAGGCACTATGGGGGTGGCAAGAGCCTTAGCCAATATCCGGAAGCCCAGTGGTGACAGGTGCAAGCCGTCCCTTGCGAACAGCGTGGCTTGTCCAGCATGTCATCCCAAGCAGACAGACATTGGATCCCCCTAGAATGACACCAGTAATTGAGCCAATTATTAAAGCTGATCATCTTTTCTTTGTATTGTGGCATCATTCTTGGTGAGGGCAAGATGCTGCTCAGGGTCAGGGTCATACCGGCCTGGGCTACATAATCAGAGAGCTCCTCTATGTCTCTTTTCATGTAGTCCAAGGAGGTACATCTCAGGTCATTCACGCCGGCATGGACAATGACGGAGTCATATTTGTACTTGCTTTGGAGTGACCTGAGGGCTTGTGTTATGTGGTGGATCCTAGCACCTGACAGGCAGCTCACCGTTACCCTCTCCTTGTTCAGCCTGGTAAGCGGAACGTCAGTGTGTCTGACTATAGAGTCACCTATTACTAGTGTATCAGGCATGGTGTTTCGCCTTAAGGGCTGTGATTGTTTGGCACACTGACTTAGTGAACTATGTGTTGCATGTGCTCTGTTTTGAGGTGGTGGTTTCTTGGATGTCTGCTTAGGGAGCCTCTGTTGTTTTGGTAAGTTTTTTATTAGAGCCTCCGAGTATGTCTTTGTGTTTTTATGTGTTTGGTTTGCAGTTGTGGTTGGTTTATGTGAGACTGGGTTTGTTGTGTGTGTGGTTACCTTCTCCTCATGTCTGGTCTTGCTAGTCCTGAGTTGAGAGAGTTCAGCCTCCAGTTTGGCTATATAGTTGCATCTCTCACATATGTTTGTGTTTGTTGGGAGGAGGAGAGGGTTGTCTGTGTACATGAGACAATTGTAACATTGTCTCAGGATTCCCAGATTAACCAGCTGAACTGGAGAGGACGTCAGTAATATACCACTCAACATGCCAAAACTGGGTCAGAGAGGACTTTGAAGGGAAGTGGATATTAACATGGGTTTTAGGTGGATGTAGTGCTTACTTTAGTTTAAGGGTGCTTCACTTGAAAGAAAGGTTTTAGGAGCAAGTGCTAGGCTTATAATATAGCGAATAGACTGATTTTGTTGAAAGTAGAGCTTTCTTAAGGGAAAAACTGAAGTGCAGACTTAGCGGAGCCAGGAATAGTTTAAGCCTGTTTAACCGGCGCTGCGCTACGTGTACAATCGCACAAAGCAGCGCAAATGCAAGCTCTTGTGCTGAGGTCACTCCTTCAGGGACAGGTAGGCTGCTCAAGGCTCCCCACTCCCACTGGTGAGCAAAGAAACTTCCTTCTATCCAAGTAAGGCAATGGACAACACAGGAACTACACCACAGTCCAGAATACAGCAAAGCCTGTATACTGGTCTAAACTAGTCGAGAAAAAGCGGGAAAACCAGGATATTTTTTTTTTGTTTTTTTTTTTGTTTTTTGAGTTTGAAAGTACACAGAAATGCAGGAAACAGTAATAAATCAATTACACAGGCTAGCGCACTTTAGTGGGCAGCCTCAACAGTTAAATTTAACAAACAAGCTTTCGACCAACTGTAACTTAAGTGCAGATAATGTACAATGCAAAAAACAGGTAATAAAGCAGTTTAAACTTGTTCAAAGTAAGAAAAAGAAGGTCGCTTAGGTAAAACAGCAAAAAAATACTTAGATCAGGAAAGTAGTCACTTTTCTCAGTTCTCTGCTGCTAGCACCACTCTGCAGGACCACGAGGAGCTGTTTCTGAGTAGTATAGCCAGAAAAAATGCTCAGATGCAGATTTTAAACAGGAAACTTCAAAAGAGCTAGAAATGGTCCAAAACAACCAATTACTACAAGCTCTTGTGCTGAGTTCACTCCTTCAGGGACAGGTAGGCTGCTCAAGGCTCCCCACTCCCACTGATGAGCAAAGAAACTTCCTTCTATCCAAGTAAGGCAATGGACAACACAGGAACTACACCACAGTCCAGAATACAGCAAAGCCTGTATACTGGTCTAAACTAGTCGAGAAAAGGCAGTAAATCAAGGATATTTTTTGGGGTTTTTTTTGTTTTTTGAGTTAGAAAGTACACAGAAATGCAGGAAACAGTAATAAATCAATTACAGAGGCTAGCGTACTTTAGTGGGCAGCCTCAACAGTTAAATTTAACAAACAAACTTTCGACCAACTGTAACTTAAGTGCAGATAATGTACAATGCAAAAAACAGGTAATAAAGCAGTTTAAACTTGTTCAAAGTAAGAAAAAGAAGGTCGCTTAGGTAAAACAGCAAAATAATACTTAGATCAGGAAAGTAGTCGCTTTTCTCAGTTCTCTGCTGCTAGCACCACTCTGCAGGACCACGAGGAGCTGTTTCTGAGTAGTATAGCCTGAAAAAATGCTCAGAGGCGGATTTTAAACAGGGAACTTCAAAAGAGCTATAAATGGTCCAAAACGACCAATTACTACAAGCTCTTGTGCTGAGGTCACTCCTTCAGGGACAGGTAGGCTGCTCAAGGCTCCCCACTCCCACTGGTGAGCAAAGAAACTTCCTTCTATCCAAGTAAGGCAATGGACAACACAGGAACTACACCACAGTCCAGAATATAGCAAAGCCTGTATACTGGTCTAAACTAGTCGAGAAAAGGTGGGAAAACAAAGATATTTTTTTGGGGTTTTTTTTGTTTTTTGAGTTTGAAAGTACACAGAAATGCAGGAAACAGTAATAAATCAATTACACAGGCTAGCACACTTTAGTGGGCAGCCTCAACAGTTAAATTTAACAAACAAGCTTTCGACCAACTGTAACTTAAGTGCAGATAATGTACAATGCAAAAAACAGGTAATAAAGCAGTTTAAACTTGTTCAAAGTAAGAAAAAGAAGGTTGCTTAGGTAAAACAGCAAAAAAAGGGACTGATACTGAATCACAGAATTCCTCTCAGTGTTAGCTTGCACCCAACCGTGTAGGTGCAGCAACACCATGGTATAAGTATAAGAGGTAAATGACTTCATAAGGGGGAGTGTCATGCATGCTGTAAGCTTACTGGAGCTCTGTGGCCTGTGTTTGCCCTTAGCTAAACACGGCTAAGGAAGGGGGTGTGTCTGAGGCTGCCTAGCAGTGTTTACATTGCCTAAACGGGTGGGTGCACTGTGCACTGGGTTTTAAACAAACAAAAAAACCCACAGGAAATAGCTGAACACTGGGTATGTGAGGCACTGGGGCTTAAACGAGAAGGCAATGGGAAGGAAAAACAGCAGTAGGAAGGCAATCAAGGAGAACTAGCATAGCTGGCAGGTGAAATGTATCAGAATCAGTCATTTACACAGGCAGCAGCCCAGCCCAGCACACTACTATAAACTATGCAAACACCTTTCACTCTGGTTTTTCCCGCAAACTCTACACCACTGGTGTACACAGACAGGGAAATTTTACTGGACAAAACTAACAAAATGTTAGAGGCTGTTGTTGCTCTCATACATCAACATGTGGAAGAGACTGAGGGTGGTGAGGATGTAAATCCTGACAACCAATCCACAGTGAGGAGAAGAAGAATAGTGTACAGACCCAGGGTAATCTACCATGGGGCTACATGAGCTGGAGATAGTGGAGCGCTATAGGGTGGACAGTGACATTCTACAGCAAATTGTTGAGCTGTGCCGGCCATGCCTCACAAACAGAACCAACAGAGGGGAACCTATCCCAGTGGATTCCAAGGTATGTGTAGGGTTAAGAATACTAGCGACAGGTACTTTCCAAATGCCAACTGGGGATATCATGGGGATCTTACAGGCATCAGCTTCCAGGGTACTCCACCAGTTCCAGGATGCCATGTCAGCACATGCCAGTGAGCACATATATTTCCTCAACACCCATGAGGCGTTGACCAGCAATATGCGTCTCTTCCACCAAATAGCAGAATACCCTGAGGTAGTGGGTGCTATAGACTGCACACACATACACATCAAAGCACCACCTGGCAAGCGGGGTAGGGTTTAAATAAACCGCAAGGGCTTCCCCTCCATTAACTGCAAGGTCATGTGTGATGCCCAGGGCATTATCTTGAATGTGTGTGCTGGCAGCCCTGGAAGCTATCATGACTCTCACGTCTGGCATATGACACAGCTGTACCAGACATTTGCCAGTGGGGACATCCCATATGGCCACCTAGTGGAGGATGCTGGTTACACACTGGAGCCGTGGCTGATGACACCCATCAGAAATGCACACACACCCGAACAAAAACTCCATAACGAGGCACACGCCCAAACCAGAATCATAATAGAGCATGTATTTGGGATGCTCAAGTCACGGTTCTGCTGCCTGGACATATTCGGTGGAGCCTTACAGTACTCACCAGCTACATGTACACATAGTATGTGTCATGTTACACAATATGATCCTGTGGAAACACCTGCAGCAAGAACAGCATGGGGCAGGGCCACACAGCCCCCCACCATTGCCAAGGCCATCACAGGCAAAGAGGGACTCAGAGGTGGAACAACCTGAGCCTACCCATGTAGGCAGAAGGAGGCGTGCCCAGTATAACCAGGCTTTGGCAAAGAGGCAACGCGTAGCACATACACTGATATGATAAGGACCCAGGGAATGACACCTCTCTCTGGCTCGCACACACAGTAAAAGGGATGCCAAACATGACACTACCTGTGCTTTACCATGTACAGGGAGTGTACTATATGCATTCGACATAGTCAGCCCTCCAGCACCATCCTCAATACTGGCACAGCCACAAGGTAAGTCACTCTTCCTATCGATTGCTGAATGGAGTAGTATGTTCTGCTAGTTGTATCTATGGTATGGACATGAGCATGCAAGGGAATCGGGTAGCTGAATGGGATGGCAGCAGATAATGGACACCTATATGGCCAGCATGAAATCCATAACAAATACTGGTGTCAACATACTAGGCAATACTAGACAAGGTGACAAATCCCACTGCAGTACATGTAGTGGACCAAATGGGTGTCCATAGGACACACACATGAATGTTAGTGAGGCTCACATACCCAACACCAGCCTCAGCCAGCAGGACAGGTGTAGATGACCATAAAGAATGGCTGTGTTAAGGCTCCAATTGATGGCAATGGTGAACAGACCCCCTCCAGACCTACACAGACAGACAACAATAGGTCTGGGAGTTATATGTTAGTTCTCAAGGGAAAGAATTCTGAAACTGAAATGTAGGCCAATAAAACCTAAGATCTGTACTCTACTGATATGTCTCTAGTCTGCATGATAGGTCAGAATACAAAATGGAATGGAAGCCAACAGAGTACCTGAAATACCAGTACAGTCATAGCAAATGTTTAAAGTCATCAGGTGTGCCCCCCCCCCCCCACAATCCTATATAGAAATGCAGTAACATGTACGGGTGGGTTTAATAACAATGGAGCACAGATTACCTGAGCTGGTCCAATTTACAGGATAGATTGTTGCATGTGTACAATATGCAGGGGTCCGTGTGTTAGGTTGTTGTGTGTTCAATATTGTCTGGAAGTGGTCAGCATGTAGGCATGGAGAGTTGTGTCTCAGTGGCCTATGGCCAGTACTGTTGATGACAGGGCCATGTTCTGACAACTGCAGTGCCAACCACAATTCATCTCAGCAATACCCATGTCAGCAGTCGTCCATACTCACTGTCCAGATGTCAATATCTGTCACCATCTGAAAGATGGACATGCCATGAATGTAGGCCCAGACATACACACAGTATACAAGTGAAAGTACCCTAGACAGAGTACATAAAATGTAACTGTCAATTGCACACACCTTTGGAATTGTACATACAGGTTAACAGCACATTAGTTGTCTGTGTAGTATGGAATGCTGATGTAGTCTGGCCAATCAGTGGCAGACAACAAAAGGCACAGTTATGAAGTAATGAGAGACTGCCTATGTCCCCACACAAGGCAGCAACCTGGGAATGTCCCAGGTGTATCCATGAGTCAGCTGCAAGAAGCTTCCATATCACACATGCACCATCAGCCACAGGTTTATCACAGGTCGTATCCCTGCTGTTAGGAATGAATACAGTATGACCCCCCACTTCTGTATGGGAATACCCACATAGTGCAGCATGCTGAAGAGGTATCCTATGCAGGTGTGTCCCTAGCTGTAAGCAGCCCCCTGCCACCATCCAGACCAATGGATTAATATGGACAGAAACTATTGCCATTAACGCCTTGCATACTTACCCTGTCATCCCAGGGGAATCCAGTAGTTCGCAGCCTGGGAATGTAGGAGTGACAGAATGCACTGGGCTGCAACAGATGACCTGTATCACTATCAAATGGCCTACAGTCCTCTGTCAAAGGCCTGTGCCTCACCCATACTGCCAATATATGGTATCTTATTAGGTCCCAACTAACAACATAACACAGTCAACAGAACACAAATGCAAGGCCATGTTGATAAATCCCAGTAGCATGCCCACCATGTCCTACTGCATGAACTGTGGACCAACCCCTAAATACCATTGGGATGAAGGGACAACTATAGGGATACTTCACAGATATTGCTCACATAATGTTAGAGGATAGAATAACAGAGTGGGGGGTGTTGTAGCATGGACATCATGTAGTGTGTGAAGTCTGAAACTCTGATGTGTGCCCATACTACCCCTGCCTGCAAACCCAGTAATGGGTGGCTACAAACCTGCTTGTAAACCACAATGTGAATGGGAATTGACCAGATATATGAGCCCTGCCTTTGGATAACCTAGGTGAATCTGTACAACTGAGACCTATGGCCATAGCAGGATATGGCCATTCTGTTATGTCAATAGATGTACAAGCAGAGGATCCTCAGCAACCACAGTACCAAGGTGCTGGACCATTTACACAGACCCATCAGCAAATGTCTGGCGCTACCCCTCCAGAATGGAATGAGTGTGCAAGAATATGGAGGCTGCAGACCACAATACCAGACACAGCTTCATTCATCTTTTATTTCCCAGGAAATAACTGTAAGCAAATAAGTACATCTATTAGTAGTTGATGACATAATACATCACAGTATAAAACAGTACATATGTCTGAATATCTCTCCTAACACCAACCATGTAACACAAGTAGCACAAGCACAATAGTTACAGTATCCCACTATCTGTCGCCCATTGTGACTCCATATTGTCAACCTATCTACAGATATCCTGCAGAAACAAGTTGCTAGCTGTAGGTGTAGAACACCAAACCCTGGACTGGAGTACAACCTACCTGGAATGGATTCACACACTCAATACAGAAGGTCATACTGGGTATGCTCCTACACTTAGAGAAATGAAGCCCTTGTCTGACAACACAGTGGATTATACAAATCTGGCAGTCGCAGATGTCTGTGCACACACACCACATTGTACACCATTCATGCTTTGCACACACATTGGATAGGAATACTCACACATATCCAAGGCCAACACACTATAATATGTCAAACATACACACACACAGATGTGGGGAAGAGAGAGACAGGCAGTGACAGAGAGATTTCCATCATGAGACCTGTCCCACTCACCACACATCCAATTGGCCAATATCACATGATGTGCTGATGTCTATCACTATAGACATTGCTTTTGGTTGCTCTCAGCTAGTGTATGTGGTGACTGTGATAACTGTGTAACACAATAGTACAAATCAGTATTCATCTAGCATTTGTATACCCAGTCCTTTCAAATATAAAGATGTGTGTGACTGAGTGTGTGTGTGTTTCCAGAGGAATGGTTTATAGCCCATTTACGCACACTGCACTTCCCATTGCCCATGTTAGCACTCCTGCTAATTTCAGTCACCTTGAAATAACCCTTTGGACAAGTGCCAGCCCCATAAGCTCCATGGTGCTTTTGATAACTGTGTAATACTATAGTGTAGCATACTAGTTAGGTAGGAGATCTAATCCCAGACATGGCAACTGTAAAACTGTGTGTGTTTGTGTGAGAGAGTGTGTATGTCTTTGATGATAACTGATTTTATGTAAATTGACACTTACTACTCTCCCCTCACCCCTCCTTTAGCACTGTTGCTGATGTTAGTCACCTTCAAATATACCTGTGGAGAGCTCTTCAACATATGAGCTTCGTGGCACTTGTGACAAATGCTTAATAATATACTGTAGCATACTAGTTAGGTCAGAGCTTTAATCCCAGAGATGGCAACTGTCAAATTGTGTGAGAGAGTGTGTGTTTTTATGATACCTGATTTTATGGACATTGACACTTACTACTCTCCCCTTATCCATCCTTTAGCACTGTCGTTGATGTTAGTCACCTTCAAAGACACCTTGGCACAGCTCTTCAACATGTAAGCTCCTTGGCACATGCCATAAATGTGAAACAATGTAGTAGCAGTAACTGCATAGGTATGGTTTTGAATCTCATCTGTGGCAAGTGTTTGTGTGTGTACATATGTCTACATATGTATATCTGTACCTCAAAGATTTTGGCCCCATTTACTCCCAGTACACATCTCAGAGCCTGTCTTTGGCAGTCCTGCAGATATCATCCACCTTTGAAGTATCTGTTGCCAACCCTAAACCATGTAAGATCAGTGGTGCATGTGGCAAATGCGTAATATAATAGTCTGTAAAGATTGTTAGATTGAGGTTTGAACCTCACCCCTGGCAAATGTAAATGTGTGTGTAGAGTTAAATTATTTTTGGGATCTCTCACCCACTACATCACCCAATGCCAGTATTTACAAGGGCTGGTGATGTTCCTAACCTTAGAAGTAGCTTGGCAAAATCCAGCCTATAAGCTTCGGGAAGCATGTGATAAATGTGGTACACTGTGGTAGTAATACATAGGTAGGGGGTTGAATCTCATTTCTGGTAAGTGTGTGTCTGTCATCAGTATCCTGTGTGGAGGGTGCCATGATTGTGTAATAACAGGATGCATTGTAGGGGAGATTTTGCTAAATTATATGTTTAGGACCTAGGATATGTCACAATGTCCACCTTACAAGGACAACAGATGTCAAACACCATAGAGGTTGATGTAGACAATACATAGCCCTACATGTGACATTATGGATTGGTGAACAATATAGGCAACTCTTTTATTACTCAGAGAGCAGTCTTTACCCACATCTCATACACAAACACACTTGGCTAGGCAACAACCACTATATTGGTAGTTCCCTGCATATTGCCTCACAGATAGTAACTACGGTGTGATTGCAGTGGACTACAACAGTGCCACTGACATCAGAAAGTACTTTGATGTGTTACATCACCTGACTGAGTGTGTGTTATCCAGCAAGTAAAAGGACATGGCACCCTATTCCATCCCTGCAGTAGGCAAATAAATGTGTACAGTGGCCCTTTTGCTATGTTCCCCACTGGACGCTCGCAACAACTGTAGAGTCTGCAAACATAACCCACAAAGGGAATGCCATGCCTTATACACATGCCTTGTATGGACAGATGCCACTAACTCCACTGAATACTGAAACATACATCAGACCAATGTTCGAGTACAATGCCCCATTCGGGATGTATCTCACCCGACATCTGCAGCAATTGGAGAGACCCCAAAAGTTCCTCACCAAAAGGATAAAGGGACTCCAAAATCTGTCATATGCTGCCAGATTGAAGAAACTCCAGCTCTATTCAGTCGCATACCGTCTGCTCAGAGGTGACATGTGCCTGACATACAAGGCCATGTCCAACCCGGAATTAATGGACATGCTCCACCTCAAAAATCCAAATCCACCAAAACCACTAGAGCAAGCGACTTAAACCTTAGCACGGCTATAAATAGGACGTGCTGGAGGGATAGATTTATCACTCAGAGACTCCTATGCTGTGGAATAAAATCCCGTCCATGTGAGGCAGAGCACCTTGCTGACTCTGTTCAAGAGAAATCTAGACCTGTGGATGGGAGATCGTAGGTTTACCCCGGGAATCATATCTGTGTCACTGCTGGACAGAGGCACAACAAACTAATGGGCACAGTATTTTTTCATATAAGGGGTGGCGTAAGCCACAAAAATTTGGGCTAGGCTTATAAATGCCTTAGGGCAGATAGCCTAGTATAAACCTATGAACCTATGAACCTATGAATATCTGTATCATGCTGTTAGTGTAGGTGCAAGCTCAACCTCAGTTACATAGCCAGGTCTCACCAAATGAGGTCAGGAATGCTACATCAGAAGATAACAATCTGTCCACACAACATGGCCCAGAGACCTCAAGTACACTTCCACACGTCAAAGAACATGCGTGTGGGACATGTGCACAACCCAGACACTGTTCATCTTATGGAATATAGATCACATACATAGGAATCAGTGCACATCACTGGCCACCCACAATAGTAACCCAGATGAGTGGATGGTGAATGCAATACCCGCCCCTGGGGACCACTTCAGGGACTACGTCCTGGAGCCACACTGGGGACTCTTGTCATGTGGCCTGATGCCAATGTATTCCCTTTGCATAGCCTTGTACAGCCTTCAGGCCCATTCACCTACTACACACCTGTGAAGCAATGAACCTATGCATCTCAGTACTTGCAAGTGTGTGTGTGTGTGTGTGTGTGTGTGTGTGTGTGTGTGTGTGTGTGTGTGTGTGTGTGTGTGTGTGGAGATGAATGATTTTGAAGCCATTCACACTAATACACCTCCCATTGCCCTACTTTAGCATGCCTGCTGATGTCATTCACCTTGAAATAAACTTTTGGCCATGTTTCAGCCCTGTAAGCTCTGGGGCACTTGTGATAATGGAGTAATACTGTAGTGTAGCAAACTAGGTAGGTTTACGAACTAATCCTGATTCTGCCACCTGTGATAATGTGTGTGTTTCTGTGAGAGAGTGTGTGTGTGTGTGTCTTTGTTGACACCAGATTTTGTGGACATTCACACTTACTACATTTCCCTTACCCCTCCTTTTGCACTGCTGCTGATGTCACTCACCTTCAAAGATACCTTTGGACAGCTCTCCAGCCTGTAAGCTCCATGGTGCATGCAATAACTGTGTAACATAGTAATAACAATACATACTCAGGTAGGGGGTTGAAACTCAGTACTGGTAAGTGTGTGTGTGTGTCATCAGTATCATGTTGGGCTAATTGAGTAATGACAGGATCCATTGCAGTGTGGATTTTGCTACATCATTATATTGAGGACCTATATGTCCCAATGTCCACATTACAAGGCCAACAGTTTTCCAACACTGTAGAGGTTGTTGTAGACAACCCTCACACATAAATGTGTAGAGCTATGTGCAGTTACTATGTGATCGTATGGATTAGTAAACAATATAGGCAACCATTATAATACCCAGATACCACTCTCCACCCACGGATCATATACAAACAAGCTTGGCTCTTACTCCTTTTCTTTCCTTTCTTACTTTCTCTCTCTCTCTCTCTCTCTCTCTGCTTCTCTGGTGGATGCGGAAAAGTACATCTGTTTTGCATATGCAGCAGCTTGTGTTTTATAGGTAATGCTCATGATCAGCTGATGGCCTGTGCACGAATTGGAGCCCTCACTTACTAATTGCATGTGGAACAGCTGTGGTATCATTCCTATAGCCAATTGCATAGAAACACACTCCTATAACTAAGCACTTCATGTGGGTGTTGGCCATTTTCCTTCACTGTGAGCAGGACTTCATGTGGGGTTCTGACAAACAGCATCACAGAGGGTAGTTGGAAATACCTCTTAAAACATACACTTTGGAGACAGGCCAACAAACAGGAGGGCAATGTTCCAGACATGGGGACAGAATGTAAGTATTGCTGTTCTACATTTGAAGTAATGTTGGTTTAACAGGGTTTGTATAGATATGGCTGTTCTACATGATTTAAAGTCTGGCATGACAGCATTATGTGGTTGAGGAAACTCTCACCTGTAGGGCTATCTGCAGACTGGCCAGAGTTTGGAGTCTTACATGTGGGTGTTACTCACACATTTCCTATCTTTAGAAATGCAGTAGCATTCTCTGATAGTTCCAGTCAGTACATGGTGACATCATGTGAGTTACTGACTTCATATTCCCTCAGAAGAGATATGTCACAACAAACCCTGTTACACCAGGAATTTTCTCAGTTTATCACAGCAATATGTCAATACTGACCCTGTGTTTGTGTCTTTGTCCCCCAAGTCTGTCATCCTTTGTCCATATGTCATGCAGTAAGAGGTGCATATGTGCAGTATATAAATATTTACTGACATAATTTCTAATAACAAGCCAGTGATATATCCGACTGCTAGACATGTTATGTATAGTAGGCCTTATACTTGAGGACAAAACCTGGACATTATGCTGTAGTCTGTACAGTAGTGAGGTCTGTGTACTTATGGTGATTGTCGACAGAGTGTCAGTATTGTGTAGCAGTGTATTGTGAATATATTACTTGCCCTGTGTACAGACTGTGGTAGATGTCAGTGTTCTTGGACCTGTTTTGTCTGACATTGCATGCTCTTCCAGTTTCTGGAACCCTATCAGCATATATGTTTGTAGGCCAGACTGAGACATGTCCCATACCACAGTCAGGCATCAGACTACAGCGTAAATTGTACCAGTATATGTAGGGTTAGTGTGTGAGTGGCAAATATGAGGATGGTTTTGTTCACACAGTCCATATACTGTACTATTAATTAGGCTTAGCATAATGTGACTGTAACTGTGCTGAGATGGGTTGAGGGTATGCACGTTCACACTGGTGTCTGTTACTACATGCTGCTACATGCTTGTAGTGCCTACTATATTTGCAAGTACTTGTGTATTCCTCCATAGGAAACTTGGGTCAGTGTTGCAGCAATCTGCCTGTAGTTTACACAGTGCTTTGTGACATGCCTAGCAGCTCAGTGTATTTACCTAGTGTGATGTTATGTCCAGATATTTGTCAGATGTACTGTTGCCTGGCCGCCATGTGTGTTGTGTATTTCTTAAAAAGCAGTGGGATGCGGTGAAGATGTATGTCACTAACTAGTGGGAAGTATGTGGGCTTGGGACCTCTGCTCCTCCGGTTAATATGTGTTAGGACAGACAGGAGGGTGTGAATGCATCAACTGTGTGAGCTTATCTATTCCAGTATTTGTGTGATATCCCCATTTTCATGGCTGTAAGCATCCCCTTTGTCAGGCTTGGTCCACACGTCTTGCACTAAGGAGTTCTATGTATACCTCTGGAGTGACCAGAGTGTGTCAGACTGTCCATGTTTATTGGTCATATTTCTGCTGTATTCCACAGGATTGTTACTGTGATTTGTGTAGTACTTTACTATAATGGTTTTATGATGTCTGTCAGTAACTGATAGGGTACATGTCAGTATCAGAAGTGACTTCCTACACAACATGTCGACACAACCCCTGCTACTGTAGCAACATTCTACAATTATACCTGCAATACATACCTTATATTCCCTTGCACTAAGAGTCTGGGACTTATGGTGCTGAGGTATGACTCCATTACATATTATGGGCATATGTTATATATACATGCATATTGACATGTGTCAGACGTCTATCTGTCAAAACATTCATCCTAATGCATGACCTGTTGGCTAGCTGATTTCTGTCGGTCCTCTGTAAAGATGGGCAGATGTCAGGTATCCATCTTGGCTGCTTACAGGCAATCTATGATTGACTGACACTGACCTGTCTGCCCAGGTGTGTTATGAATGCCACGGCTAAGAAACCACACTCTGTATGCACCACATGCCATGGATACCTCATCCATGCTTGGGTACAGGTCTCTAACCCAGACATTGGCCATGTTATTTAATATATGTTGCATACATGTCAATTGGAGCACCTCACTGATCTGCAAGAGAAAACCAGATGAGTGTGCTGTTATACTGTACAGTTTATGTTAACAGGTTAAGTAGTTGTTAATCACGCTATGTTTGGTTCTATGCCACCCCACACCCTCCAAAGTGGGGGGGGGGGCTGTGCCACCCACACCAGCACACCTATGTTTACCAACTTCAGGATTGCACTACATTGGGGAAGAGGACATATACCCTGCCAGTACCATTGTCAATGACATTAAACTGGTGATCTGATTATTTCCTGATGTGATGTTTTGGCAATTTGGTCTGGGTGGAATTACATAGGCCAAAATGGGTTCACTGCAAAATGAAGTACATTCATGTGAACAGTATTCTCTGTATATTGCATCAAAACCAAAGCCTGTGTGTGTGTGTGTGTGTGTGTGTGTGTGTGTGTGTGTGTGTGTGTGTGTGTGTGTGTGTGTGTGTGTGTGTGTGTGTGTGTGTGTGTGTTATTCATGGACATTTGGTGTGTGCCACATCTCAGACCTATCAGCCATGTGGCACATGCAGTAACTGCTATACAGACCTGTTACCTGTGTTCAGCTGCACCCAGGATATGACACTGTCAATGTGTCACCACAGTGCTACACCTCTTGGAGGACAGGACAGCAGACCAACAACTTGCTGACACATAGACACCTAAAACAGAAACAGAATACATTATGGAGAACACAATCAGTCAGTGTTAATAACAGCTATAATGCATCATGGCTGGACAGCTACACACCCTGATGTGTAAGCATTAATCATTCCAGTTGAAAACATGTTTAACAGCATTACATTTCTAAACCTTAGGACATTCACCCTGTGCATCAGAACCATATCAGGATGTCCCTGCATCGATGGTATGGATGACAGGGATGTGGCACAGGTATCATCATATGCACAGGGTATTTTGGCAGGTTTTCCAGAGGCCTAGGCTGAGTCATTTGGTTGACATCATGTGTGTGGGTTAGGAGGTTATTTATTAAATGGGCTGTACAGATGTGGTGGTTGTAGGGATGGAGGTGCCCTAGCTGTGTTGAAGTGTATGTGTGTGTGTGTGTGTGTGTGTGTGTGTGTGTGTGTGTGTGTGTGTGTGTGTATGCATGTACACATGTCTGCCATGTGGCTACCCTATACAGGGGTTTGTTGGACAGTTGCAGACAGTACATGACAGGGTGTACAGTTCACTGTCTCTGGCGATGGACATGGGAACTGTGCCTGCCAGGGGTTTCATGGGCACTACCAGACAGAAACTCAGATATGTTAGTTTCCCCTGATAATGACACTTGTCGACTGGATCCGTATCCCTGTTGTGACCGGACAGGAACACGTGCACATGGCCTGCTGCATTGTGGTGTGGACAGCACCCTTCCTGCAGTGCTGTTGCTGGTACTACCACTACAGGAGTGGCTGTGAGTTGTTGCACATCGATGTAGACCTCCACCTGTTGGTGTTGCTGACCAATGTCCACGTGGCACCGCTGTACTCCCACCACATGCTCTACCATGCATATGTTAACATTACACACACCTATGTGACATATGACCTTTGCAGTCCAATGCAGTATCAAACAAATGTCTTAGTCATGCAGATGCTGAATGAGATGCATACAATATGTGGGTTGCATAAGTGTGCACACCCTTAACACAATGTTTTTTTGCAGCACCTGTTAAGTGAACTACAGCAGTCACTATTCCTGTAAGGGGTATATTAGCTTGGCCCATCTTTACTTTGCCATTATTTGGTCACTTTGCCGGACAAATGTCCCCCAACTCTGCTGGATTGCAAGGTCAGCTCATGTGCACAGCCCTTGGAGGTCACACAGTGGCTTCACTATTGCTGTGGAGTCAGGGCTATGTCTGATACTATTCAAGACCTTTACTGTGCTCAGATACAGTCATTCTTAGCGAGCTTTGGATCTATGCTTCAGTTCACTGTTGTGTTTCAGGATGACACCCCTCCCCATTCTCAGCCTTATTGTAGATGATTGACAACTATGGGCCACACGAGTGCTATTTTGCAGTCTTCCAAATTCCAAATGCCATGTCTACCAGCCTAGTTCCTGCTAATGAACAGCAAACCTAAATGTGTACACTGGCACCAGCAAGGTAAAAATGGGGATGGTAGCCCTGAGGTGGAGTGAGGTGTTGCTTGTGCACCACATGTATCTTTATGAATACTGTCTGTATGTTTCAGTCTTGGTCTCATGACACCATTACACATTGCAGCACATGCCTTGGGAAACTTGATGTTATGCATATGCTATCTCTAGAGAGCCCTGGATGATGTTGCCTGTGGAACAATTCTTCTGTCTGATTACCCTAACTGATAGGGCACAGGCAGTACTTGCTAGACATTCCTGCAAGTCCCTCACTGTTGCTGCATGTTTCTGGGCAGTCTCCATGACCAGTTTGCAAGATGTGTTGTCATCTGGTTGGGATGGGCATCTGTTTATGTTCTACATTAATGTTGTCCCATACTTCATACACACATACATGACTGTCTGCACTGTTTGCTATGGTATATGCAATGGTGAGGTAAGGCTACTTTTCCCACTTTTGACTGCTACTTTTTGGATATGGCAACCATTTGATGGTTTGTAAGATGAGTGCAAGACATGGCTGCCTGTGTTGCAGGTGAGTGGGCAAATGTCATGGACATGCTTCTTCGACAGCAAACTATTACTTGATGTGACATTAAGGCCCTGTACTTGATGGAAGGTGTATACTCAAAAGAGTGAATGCTGTCAGTACCTCACAAGCTGCTTCTGCAATATGTTATTTGGAGTTTGTGCACACATATGCTTCCAGTGTATGTTAAGGTATGTGTTCCCCATATTTGTTGTCCTAACATAGGTTTCCATATTACACATTCATTGCTCATGTTAAGATAATATTACAGATTATAAAAGGTGTGGAATGTGGTCTTTTGATTTGCCGTTGTTTAGATCATGAACAGTTTCCATTGTAATAGTGGTGTATACACTATTGTAGCCACTGTATAAAGGTAATGTTTCAGACATGTCCCTACTGTAGGCCATTTGTCCCACCATTATGTTCATCTCTGTCCACATATCTTGCACTGACAGATTGTTAGGTATACTGCAGAACTCTTACATACCTTCAGATATGCCACCACGGTGACCACAGTGATGCAGTGCAGTTAACAGTAACAATAAGTGAACATGTACAGCGTGCATTATGGGTAGGTGTGTTACAGGTGTGCATGGCAAATAGCATGGCCATAACATGGCCAATGTATTGGCAAACCTGAACAAAACAACCCCATACTAACCAGCTACAGGCTGCTGCCCCAGTTGTATACCATAGGGATCTAAATAGTTGTGTGAGAGATGTAATGTCAGTAGCAACACCTGTGGCATTGGTACAGGGAGGGAGTAGCATTTCAGCACATCAACAGTACAAACCCACAATACTAGAGATTATGTACATCTGTTCATTACTACACTGCAGCAACAGACTATCTTATCTGACATATGCATGTTGATACTTTACAAATGAAAAAGGGATAAGCAATAGTGGTCTACTAATGTGCCCTGGGGCCATACCTGCATGCTGCTCGTCCATTGTGTGGGTGACACCCACCTCCACAATGCTGTCTTTGGCTTGCTGACTTGGCTGTTGGGCTGGTGCCCCAAGGCTGGTGAGGAGCTCCTCAGCATGTGTCAGTGGGGGCTGGATGGCATGACCCCCCACCTGTGGCTAGTTGGTCCCTCCTAACTGCAATGGCACGCTGATGAGCACGGCAGATCAGATCCATGCAGCAATGCCACACCTGCTCAAAACTGCCTTTGTGCAGGCTGACATTGTTTACCCTATGGACGAGCTCGTTCTACAGGTCAGTCCTCTCCTACAGATCCTGGGTTCTCCACCTGAAGAGAATGGCATGATGGACTATAAGAAACTGGATTATAGCATCATTTTCCAGGGATGTGTATGCGGGCAGGTATTCCAGGAACATTTTACCTGGAAGACATAAACAGGAAAAAAGGTCAGAAGACCTCATACAATTGTCCATGTGCACATCAACAGAGGGTAATACTTGCAAATAATCCAGACTATACCAAAACACTGTAAGCTATCATGGCTTGTACATCTTATATTACACTCCTGGCCCTGACCTGTCCAGTTCCCTCAATGTTGGACACTTAATGGCATAATCCACTACACACAATTCATTTCTGTGTAGAGGGATGACAGTGGCCATCTTCTATGTGGATGGTGTGTGGATGGTGGCATGAGTGTGTTTGACTGTAGTATGTGATGGGAGTGTGAGAACATGCCTGTGTTAATGTAGGAGGCAGACTGTGATGTTCCCATGCCCCATGGAGACTTGCTGTTGTTACCATCAGTCAGCATTATATCCATGCTCACCACTGATGTGGGCAGGAGTGTGGGTGATGTGCATATCCCCCTGTACTACTGTTGTGGACAGGGTGCCACTGTTCCCACCTATCTTGTCTGATGCAGGTTGTCTGTATCCATGGCGTGTGCGTTTGAGGTGTGCTTTACCCTCAGTACAGGTTAACTTGTATTAATGGCTCTGAGATTGAGTAATATATGTAGACATGGTTGCAACTGCCCTTGGTGGTTTGCCTATGTCTGATTTCTAGTCATAGTCAGCCTTACAGGAGGTCACCTGTGAACCTACATGCTTGCTCAGATAGAGGTGCAGTTGCTTCCAAGTTGTGGTCTGCACCTATGTGTCCCTGTACAGCCACTATAGCAATCTATTATGTGCTTTTTGTCTTAGTGGTGTCCACCAAGGAGGATTACTCTGTTGTTAGTAGAGGATGGTTGTACAGGTAAGGTACTGCTGATTCATATAGCTACAGGGGATATGAAGTGTACACACCCCTGTTACAATGCATGATACTTGTGCAATTGGAACATGACCCCACAAAAGCACATGTCAACGCAATCCCCACCTGTGATGTGTCCTATAGCCTGCTCAGTTCAATAGGGAACATAACCTGTCCTGTGGAAACATATAGGTTCATGTGTTCATAGGTGTGTACTAGGCTAATGGCCCTGGAGCCTTTAAAAGCCGAGCCCATGGGATTACCCTGGCATTGTACCACCCAACCTTAGTTCCCAGTGCCTCTGTTGAGTAAAGTCACTGGAGTGATCTCTGTGGTGAATTTTCTATTTCCTATCCACTCATCAAGATTTCTCTTGAAGAGGGCCAGTGAGGTGTTCTGCTTGACATGTATGGGAAGTCTATTCCATAGCATGGGCAGTCTCTGGGTTATGAACCTGTCCCTCCAGCATATGGGAAGTAATACTCAGTACAGTAAGCCACTTGAATGTGTGCGCACACCTTAACACTGGTATGTTGTGTAAACACTTGCTGAGATAATTACAGCATCCAGTTGTCTTGGTTTGTACTCTAACATCATATCACATCTTAACTTGGCAATGGTTGCTCACCTTCCGTGAAACAGCTTTGTTTCTTTTTAAATAGAATTTTACAGGTCATGGGTCACATTTGAGGTGAGAAACATTTTGACATGACTTCCTGTGGTCTCATTGTCATACAACAAGCAGACCTGGCATTCCAACAGGGGTGTGTACACTTTGATATCCAGTGTATATGGGTGTTGATATAGATGTTAGTGGTAGGCATGGACAGTGGGTCATAACACAGCTGTACACTTCTCTGATTACTACGTAATAAGCATGCCTACTGTAGTACCCATATCAGTGTCATGACAATGCAACATTCAGCAGCAATACACATTTTATTTTGTTGTATGCAGTGACAGTGTGGGCATTGTCCCTTTACCTTTCCTGTATGGAAGACATCCTTCCTGTGTGTGGGCAGAGGTGTTACATACAGCAGGTAGCTATACCTCTTGCAACAGGGTTTGTGCACACAGGCCAACTACATGTTTGTATAAGGTTCCAGACCTATGGACAGTGTGTGAATATTGCTGTTATATGCATTGAATACTGCTAGTTTTACAGGGTTTGTGTGTATATGCTAGTTTTGCATGGAATGCAGTCTGTCTGCATAGCTCTTAACTGTGGGCCTATCCACATGATGGCCAGAGGATTGGCTGTTATGTTTTATCTGTTCCCCACAGAGGTCTTGTATCTGACATATCATTGGCATTCTCTCCGTTGATTGCTATCAGTACATGGCAATATCCATTTGTGTTTCTGACTTCATATTCCTCAGTAAGGGTATGTTGCGACCAATCCTGTAACAACATCAACTTTCACAGTGTATAACAGCAATATTTCAAATATGGCCCTGGGTTTCAGCCTCTGTCCTCCACCTATATACCAGGCTTTGTCCAGATGTCATGCAGTAAGAGGTTGTTAGGTAACGGTCTATCATTATTTAATGCTGACATTCCTGCTATCATTCCAGTGATGTTGTGGACTCTAACACAAGTTGTGGGGTAGGGTCCATATACATGAGGGCTACAGCTGGACAAAACATGTGTGACCCTGTACAGTCTGGAGGTCAGTGTATGGAGAACACTGTTATATACCCTTGTAAGACATTTTATGGGGAAGGGGTATTAAATGTTTTTAACCTAGGCTGTTACAACATGTGAGGGATATCAGTAATAAGAAACATTAGGATATAAGGCTGTGCATTTTCATATGTTTCACCATGGGAACAGTGGTAGGCTAGACCTTACTGTCTTGCACACAGTTCTGTTTGTCAATTTGATAGTGACGTTTTAAGTTAAGCATTGTTATGTAATGGATACATTTAAATTGTGACAACTGATACTTTTTCCCCCTAGGGGGTTGAGTACAGAGTGTACTTGGAGGCTGTTGAACTACATCTGTAATTAAGTGTTGATTGATTCTCATCTTCAAGGCAAGTGTGTTCACTGTAATAAAAAAAGAAGCAGTTTTATTCCCCCATTTTCTTATAATGTTGAATGCTTTTTAAACTTGTGTGAACATGATTTTTACAAATTATTTTCAAAGAAGTTGAAACCCAGTTTTTACAATCTTACCCCAGAAGAGTTCATGTCCCTAAAACATTTAAGTAATCATGAAGATATTACCATTAAGCCCACCGACAAAGGGGGCGGGGTAGTTGTTTTAAATACTACTGATTGCAATATGAATATGCACTTGATGTTAAATGATGATATAACATATGTAAAAATGAATTTAATTGACATTAACAAGATTATCAAAAATGTACATGATGCATTGTATGATATGTTGATCTGCAGACAGGTCAGTGAAGAAATGTACAATTACTTGGTCATAAATAATCCTACTATACCGATTATTAAGGGACTACTGAAAATACATAAGAATGTACATCCCATTCCCCTCAGACCTATTGTTTCGGGGGATAATTGGGTGACTGCAAATATTTCTTCACTTATAGAATTTTTCCTTAGACCTGTTGTTAATTCTTTTGATACTATTTTAAAGGACACATATCAATTGCTTGATTATTTATCAACCATACATTTAGCTCCTTATGACAATGAGTACTTGCTAATTACTTTAGATGTAAAAAAATCTTTTTACATCTATTCCTAACGATTTGGGCATTGAAGCTGTGCGAGAAATATTGTCAGGCGAAACATCTTTCACGAATGATAGGCAATTACTATTAGGTCAATTATTGGATTTAGTCCTGAACAACAACGCATTTATGTTTCTGAATAATTATTATTTACAAAAATGGGGGGTGGCAATGGGCACCCCTTGCGCCAACACCTATTCAAATTTAGTGGTATTAAATTGGGAGCGCAGATGCCTTTTTACTCACCCCTTGTTTCATAAAATGAAAGTCTATAAACGTTTCGTGGACGATATTTTTATTGTCTGGGAGGGTACTGAGAGTGATTTTAAAGATTTTTTAAGCTATTTAGAAACCACATCCTCATTTCTCCAGTTTACCATGGAATGTTCTCATGTTTCAATAAATTTCCTGGATGTAACTCTAAGCATCACAGAACAGGGTTTCATTACATCATCATTATATAGGAAACCCACCTGGAGAAACACACTCCTTACCTTCGACAGCATGCACCCAAGATATGTTTTTCCTGGCATCATTAAAAGCCAGTTTGTTAGATTAACTAGGCTTTGCAAGGATACTCATAAGTTAAATTTTGAGGCAGATAGTTTGGCATCCTTATTTATAGAAAGAGGATATGATCCAAAATTAGTTAGTACTATTAGAAACAACATTATTAATAATACACATACGGAAGTCAAATTTGCTAGTAATAGAATAAATACAGATACAAACAGACAAACGAAATCCATAGCAGTAACTTTGAATTATACAAGCACTGTTAGAGACATCCAAAATGTGTTCTATAATAATTGGAAGGTCCTAGTCATGGACCCCTTTATTAAACAGATAGTTGGAACAAGACCCCACTTCATGTTCAGAAACAGTTTAAATCTTAAGCGACGATTATGCAATGATAATCATTGCAGTTATCCAGTAGCATCACTCACCACCCACAAGACTGGTACTTTTCCTTGCTATAGTTGCAATAGATGCAAATTTATAGCCAACATGTCTGAATTTCACCATCCAACTATGAATTACACTTTTCGACCTAAATTTTATGGTAATTGTTGCACAAAGAATCTGATTTATCTTGCAACATGTAAAAAATGTAAAACTTTTTATGTCGGGTTGACTAAAAGATGCCTGAAAGACAGAATATATGGTCATTTATACGACATAAGGAGAAAAAATGAACTAAACGCATTAGCGAAACATGTATTAGAGTACTCTTTACACCATTTTGATTTTAGAGTATTGGAAATAATTAGAATTAACAAAAGAGAAGGCGATAACATGTTGGCTTTAAGTAATAAGGAATTAAAATGGATTTTGAGGTTGGCGGCTCATATACCTCCTGGCATTAACAGCCACATTTCCATTAAGCCTGCATTGGAAGCTAGATAAATATCAGGAAATACCATTTTGTCTGTTTTTTAAAATGTTACATATTATGAATTCTAATGTGTCCTAAATATGAATTAATTTAATAATTCAAGTTTAGTTGTTGAGTAAATATGGAGTTATTAGTTTTAACGCTCATTTCATTTTATGTACTTTCTTAGATTTGTTTTCAAAGATGTAGTTTAAATTCATTTATATTGATATATAAATTTAACTAAAAGTCATTTTTATATGTTAGTATATAACCTCAAATGCATTTTTAAACACCATAAACTATTTTAAAAAAATTTTTTACATGTATTTTTTAAATAACATTCAACATTTTACAACAGATATAATTTTAAGTATTTATACTACTAATATGGTTGACTTACTGTCACTTTAAAAATCTTATGATAATGAATATGCTATACATCCATCCATGATGTTTAGATAGCCAAATAGAGATATACATACACTTTCCAATATTTATTAAATATTTCTATTATGATATTATGTACTATCTATATTACATCTACTATCTGTATATTATATTATATTCCACACTGACAGTTAAATACAAATAGTTATCAATCATTTATGAATTACTATCGGGATAGACGCTGGTATTTCTATTGTATTTATTTATATATTTATATATTTATATATCTAAGCATGGTAATGACCTACTTATTTATTTACTTATTTATTTATTTACTTGACTATTTATCTATTCATATACCTGTTAATGCATTCATTGATCTGCTTCTTATTAATGTGAATGAAAGAACAACACTTCACACTTGATTTAGTTTAAATTTGCTTAGTTGTAGATAAAAACATTTTGTTACATTTGCGTTGGCCTATGCTCGCATTATATCAAGCAAAAACTAGACACTATAATACTGCTGTTTATTTCTGAATGATATTACCTGCATTCTAGCTCTTTTTTTAAAAATGTCTGATTCAGTTTTTAATGTTTAATTATTTAATGAGTCAATTAACTTACTCTAGTTTTGGCGCCTTTTTTACTAGCCTTTCTATATAAACAAGTGTTTTTAATGTTAATACTACTGTCTGATGAAGCGTAGTAGTTGCTACGCGAAAGCGCTTACGTTTAAATAAAAGTCTTTATGCTCTATCCTGGTTTTTGATCGAATTTATACTGGACAATTTACCTATGTGGATTTATCAAAAGAACTCATTTTTGTGTTACTGAATGGTTGGTTGAACAACTTGGTCGGTTCTGCATTTTTCTGTGGTGAGAGAGCCTGGTTCTACCTTCACAAGTGTGTTCACTGTTGTACTACTTGAAGGCTTTAGCCTAGACAGCAAAGTATGTTATATCTTGCAGATTACTGTATCATATGCTTTCTTTGAGAGTTGCATTAATCAGTTATTATGTATTTCAAACACCTAAATGCTATAAGAAATGGCGTAAACAACTGAAATGGTACACAAATAAACATTTATATGTATGCAAACTGAGTGTGGTGTCATGTCCTTTGCATTGTGTGTGAATATATGTTTCATGCAATAATTCATATTTGTAGGGAAGAATAAAACACTGGCCATTTGAAATGGTGGCAACTGTAAGAATAATGGCTGTTTGATATGCTGTGCACCCTCTATATATACTCACAACTTTAATGATCATTGCTCTCATCATTACTCTACAAGTATTATTACAAAACCCTATGGCCTTGGTTTAGGCAGTGGTATGTTTGTACACACTGTATACTTCAACTGTCTTATAGCTAAATTCTACATCTCTTACTTGATAGATTTGTGGAGGGAATGTTTGTTAACACTACCTGACTGTTTCTACACATATTCCCAGATTCCGAGTTAATATTATGAACATACCTCTCAATCTCTTAATGCACACACTCTGGACAAAACTTGACAGCATGGGTGTACAAATAGGGACATATTTTGAATATTGCTCTTATAAAACTTGGAGAATTGCTAGAGTAACAGGATTTGTTTTAATATGCATTTTCTGAAGGAGTTGAGGTCTGAAAATCAAATGTATGTCATTAGTTAGTGACTACAGTTCTGAGATCATCCCAGTGATTTGCCAGGGAGACAGAAAAACAGGCCAAAAATATGAGCCAATTATCTAGACATTCTGTGAAAATCTGTACAGTTGAGAGGTATGATTATGCATACAGCTTACTACCACTCCCAGGATTCGAACCGTGGCTGTGTGTGCTAAAAATACAACAATTAGAGTTTCATCAGAGAGAGCTATTTAGAAACTGCTGTCAGTTTCTTCAGCGTTTTCTGTCTAAGTCTCTTGCTTGTACAATCAGATGTACTTATAACAGTCTAATACAGACATTCCTAGACATATTTTTATGTAGCACAGTGTGGGTAACAGTGGTTAACACAGCATTACTATTCAGAGACTGCAACACTAAATGCCATACAATACTAGAGTAAACACAACCAGTCCAGGATTTAGAACTTTATTTCCAGGCAGTTACAGTTTCATTGTAATATGACCTATATAGAACTATTACTATCATATTGTCTGGTTTATTGAGTACAACCCATACACAGCTTTTATACTGCCAGGTGACTTTCGACTACTTTACATTTTTTGGTATGACTACTACAAGCAGGATTGTTACTCACCAGCCTTGTGACTCAGCCTTTGCAGCCTACTGGCATGGGGTTCCTGATTCACAGCCCGCTCAGCTGCAGCTCTAAAGGGAATAGAGAAATATTTAGCCATACCTATCCACAGGGCCAGCCTTAGCTGAAATGGCACCCTAGGCAAAGTAGTGCTTCAGTACCCCTTAAGCCCCACCCACAGCCATACCCACATCATACTCATGAAACACCCACAGGTAGATCATTCCCCATGAAAGCCACTGAAGTTATTTCCATCAATTATTTTACTGCATAAATAGATTCATTGATTAGTGCTAGGCTAACTGCCCTTGTGAGCCATTTTCAGCCTAGTCAGTTACCCCATGTGAGAATCAAACCCTGCACCTTGTGTTTGTAAGGTAAACACCTTAACCATTATGCTAACATCTCACCCCAAATAAAAATAAAAATAATTTTCTTTGTCATACTACAGGATGAAAATTTAAATAAATAAAATAAAAAATTAAGGTTGTCAAGCCATGAACAAAAGTAATTCTGGTCTACCTGCTCTAACAATACAGTGCATTATGGCAGTGTGTATTAAATCGCATCTTAGTCAAGGGCTCAGTTTTTTTTTGATTTTCAAAGGAATTCTAATAAGCACTTGAAATTCAGACTGCCTGATCTGCGGTGGTGCAGTGGTAGCGTTGTTGCCTCACAGCAAGAGGTTCTCCAGTTTGATTCTTGGCTGGAGTGCGGGGAGTGCCTTCTGTGTGTATTCTGCATGTCCTCCCCATGGTTGCGTGGGCGTTCAAAAGACATGCATAAATGGGTGTGCCTACTTTGAAGGTTGAACGTCGAACTGGCAGCTTGGCGTTCGTCAAAATCTACTGCCAATCATTAGCGGACCGGAGTTCCGTTGTGGCGACCCCTAACCGGGAAAAGCTGAAAGACAACAAGAACTTGAAATTCAGACTGCGTGTCTTCTAATGTTTACATTTATATTTATATTATTGACAGTTTGCTTTATTTGCTTCCACTAGAAGTCCTCACATTAAAAATCACAAGAAACCAACTTGCTGAGCAAAATTGCTCAATGAACCAACCACATGAAAAAATTAAATGCAAGTGTTTTTGCAGGGGAACAAGCACCCCTTTCCTCACAAGTCCTGAATGTACATTTACACATCTCCACAATCACACAAGGGCCTTGTGGGCCAGTAGCCTAGTAACTTCCGATGATCATATGATAATAGTGAAAACTGGGCAACCACTGTAATATTCTTACTTCTCCTAACCCCATTACCACAGGAGTAGTCTAAGATATGCATAAAATCCATGTTGCCTCAATCTGCATCCATTACTGACTAGGGTTACCATCTGTCCCTCTTTGCCAAGGACAGTCCCACTTTGGGCAGTTGTGTCCTGGAAAAAAATGGCAAATGTCCTGAGATGTTAAGACAAAATATATTTCTTAAGTTTTCTGTAATAGTTGCATAAAACTGTTATTTTGTATCTGGAACACATACATATTATATTAAATATCAGAAGCAACTAAAATGCTACAAAAATAAGCTTTTAGTTTGGCAAAAAAGTGGAAGTGTTGTCTTTTGCACTGGCCGTGGGTATGTTTTGTCCTGCAAAATCTCACACTTCTAAAAGAAAAAATTGTCCCACTTTGGGCATTTGAAAGGAGAGACTGTATGGTTTACAGTATCAACCATGAGCTGTTTTATATAGCCATCTCCAAGCGATAATTAAATTAAGAGAACAGAGCTACCACTCTGTGCATCCTGTAAATCATCCACCATTTATATGTTTCTGAACCCAAACAGCAAAGTATAAAGAACGTGAACTTTAGTGTGTGGGCGGGGTCAGGCATGTTTAATTTTAATTGAAAATGACCAATTTCACTTATTTCTCAAGTGGTTTTAGTTTTAAAATTAAAAACTGCACAGCCACATTTAAAAGTCATAGATACAATTTTACCTATCGTCATAATGAGGGAGAGACTTGTCCACTGTTGTTGCTAAACCTAAATCCACGTGATGCGATAGTGTTGGTGAGGAAGTAAGCCTAGTAACCAACCTCCATTCCTTAAACACCGATTTAGCTGAGGTAAGCCCTAGTAGTGATAGTGATCCAGTTACTGTTGCAAATACATCTCACCAATGAATGATGCATATGAGCCTTTGAGTACCTGTTCAGAAATGTGGTTAGACAAGCTCAGGCTGCCAATCACAGATTTACAAAAGGTACACAAAAAAAATACAAACAGTGTGACTCAACTTCGTTAATGAAGAATGGCATGAGAAGCATACGTATGAACAGAATCTTATGTCGGCAGCAGCAGCTCAGACTGGAGGAGTCACTTGGAATGTCAGGCAAGCAAACGCATCACTGATTGGATACTATAATAACGCTCAGTCAATAACTGATCAGGTATTACTGTAGCTTCAGTGGGGGAGGCAGGCAGAAGAGCACAGTAGAGAATCAGGATATGGACTGTATGTTTTCAAGTATAGCCGCACAAAAGTTACAGTACACTTAGGATGGCAAGGCGCCAAGATAAACAGAAACTCTACTTAGCAGAAAAGGAAAAAATAAATTAATTAAATAAGTAAATAAAAATTGCGTCCTTCATGAGGCTGGCCTATACGGCGCCCTAGGTGGTCGTCTAGTTTGCCTATGCCTAAGGCCGGCCGTGCCTATCCATCACATACAAATGATGGACTTTGGTAAACAGTTATTGATATGGATACTAACACACTGCTGGGACATTACCCCTCTGCCTTGCCTCTTGGACACACTCGTCCAAAAGCTCCCTTTTTCTCCACTTTAAGTTGGCATAGTGGTGCCAGACCTGTTCACCAGTCCGAGGGATACCACTGGTACTGGTGAGATCATGGGTGAGATGGTCCCAGGCTTCCACTTCATATTAGGACCCCTGGTACTGACCCTGCAGCAGTCTCTCATCATGGTTATTTACCAGGAGTCTTACCATGACCTTGGACTCCTGTATGCCCCAGAGCTGCGCCTGGAAGCACGTGTCCTCGCTAACACCTGCCATACTGCCTACAGTGGGAAGATCCAACCAGTTATGAGCTGTATTCCCACCTGTGGGGCTTAAATATGGCCAATTTACCACCCTTTGCCATGATTGGATGTTTTCTGAATATGTTAAGCTAAGCTAAGCTATGGTGAAACCTGCTTATCTAAGGTTGGCAATGCTTAAATGACAGGTTCAGCACTGCTTACCAATGGGCAAATCCACTTAGCTGGGCTACTCATTGCTTAGCAGTCATATTTAAAACAATGCTTACACCTGGTAAGCAGAGCTGTGCATTTATTTTATGACTATCTGCTGTATGAGATTGATTCATCATACATTACATATTATAAATTTGTTTACTGTCCCTGACATCCCCCAGTGTGCTTTCATTACATTTATTCATGTGTGACTATACTGTATGGAGCACTTGTGTTTATATGGGGGTTTCACAACCTTATTAAACTGACACCTCACATCTGGACCTACTACAGTACTCTCGTTAACAAATATATGTTATTTAGTAGCTAATTATAAAAAAATGTTTATATACTGCTTTCACATGTAAAATGCAAACTGGTAACAGTGGGGATTAAATCAGGAATGGCTGTTTAGAAAGTGTATGCTCTAACCACTACACTATTGGAGTATTTCTTAAGTTGGATATCTCTTGCTATTTAACTTCTTGTGCTGTTTAAGCTGGACTAAGTGTACCTAAGCAACAGGCACACCTGTGCAGCTATGCTTAAACTTTATTTCATTTATAAAAAAAAAAAATTACTTGTTTTGTTTTTTTTATTTGTACCCTTCCGAATATCCCTGCTAATGCTGAACCTGTTATTCTATCAACTTTCTGCTTTGTGGAGGATTGTCCCTTTTGGCTTTCTCCACATTCCTTACTCTGATGGGTTGGGAGGTGTGCACTATGTGCTTAATCTAAGTGTGTTATTCTTTTTACTTTTGCCTTGGTAGGGACAATTGTCCCTTATGGCTTTGACCAGATTTCTTATCCTGACGGCTTGAAGGTGTTACGAGCATTCTCACTCATTTTAAATTGCCGAAAGGCAATTCTGGAGTGCAAGGGTCATGTATATTGTGAGAGCTCTGTTCTCAGACACACCCCCTGCACTTGTACACAGAACCGTGTCCATTTTACAGCACGGCAGTGCACCTTAATCCATATGCATGGCACGCTGCTGTGCTGAACAGGAACTGTCCCTGTTGCTGCTTGCTGAATCCGGGGGATTCTTATTATTTCTTAACCATATCTGTTTTCTTTTATTTCTACCCTATTTTTAAACTCCGCTTTCATTTTTATCCCACTCCCTAGTTGTATTTTCTAAAGAAATTTCTATCTGCCCTAACAACTCCTGAATAATTTCCACTGTCCATTCCTTAAATTATTCTCTGTTTAACCCATGGGTGGGAATGTGCCTTTGTCTCATTTTTATTTCATTGCCCTGCATTTTTATTTTAGTTATTATTGGTACATGATCTGAAACAGATACCGGATGTGTATCAGAACTTTCAATTAAATGTACATGTTCCTGTGAAATATAATTTCTGTTTAGCTAAGCCCATTTTGGTACCTTGGAGAATAATATGTAAATTCTCTATAAACTCTTATTGCTGCATTCATGTATACCATATGAAATATTTTCATAAATTTCTTCAAAATGGTACCATCTTTTGTGATATTTTCCCTTCTAGCCCCCCCTTCCCACATGCAGATACATTATCACTGTTGCAAATCAAATTCCAGTCCTCACCTATAAGTAATATTCCCTGCTGAAAGCTGATTATCCCAGAATTTTCTTAAACTCCATTGCAGCAGTTTTAGGTGGAATATAAATATATGCCAGCATAATCCTCCCCCCTTGTCAGTAGCCCCTCACTACTACAAATCTGCCATTATTATCTTTTTATCTCTTCTATCACCATTGGGGTTTCTCTAGCAATTAATATAATTACTCCTCTTTTCATTTGTCCCAGATTTTCTGCTAAATAACCATCCAGAAATCCTTTCTTTATTAAATTCACATGCTCAGTTCTTTCCAAATGTGTCTCTTGTAGCACAGCTATTTGCACTCTCCATTCCTTAATATAAACTAGCAAAGGAACCAATGTGTTGGGAGGAAATAATTACAAAAGGAAAGGCAATAGAATGGGAACGGGCCAAGAATACATTTGGACTGCAAGCTAGAGATTGCATTCCCTATCAAGGACTGTTGTCAGAGTATAGGCAAAGAGAAAGTAATAGGGAGGGTCCTAAGTTAAAGACCAGCACTGGTAGAGTTTTTAGTAAAATCTAGAACAAAAACTCCTATTAAAAAGGGATAATTAGTAGGGCATATACAATATTGCATGATAACTATAGCACTGAATCAGAGGGGGTTAGAAAGGATTGGGAAGAGAAACTGGATAAGCAATTCACAACGAAACAATGGGAGGATATATGCTTAGCTCTCAAATATGCCACAAAGTCTGGAAAATTTAGAATTTTTGCTTGGAAGTGTTTGCATACCTTTATACCTCAAGCAGATTCCAAAGAATTTTCCTCAGGTAGCTTGCAAATATTGGAAGTGTGATGGAGAAGAAAGAGGTAATTGGGAATCTACATTCTGGGAGTGTAATGAGTTGGCAGACTTTAAAAAGTCTCTGCAGACAACACAGTCATGAATAATGGGAAGCAAATTAGTATAACTAAGAAAAAAAGTTTTTGAGCTGTTATACAGATTTGGAATTGCCTAGACATAGTTTGGCCTAACTGAGTTTAATTCTGGTGGCTGCCAGAAAAGCAATTACTAACAATACTAGAAGTAGTGAATATAGTAAGAGAGAGAAAAAGAACTGAAAGTGGGATCTTCATAAAAGTGTAGATGCAAATTACAGAGAGAAAAAATGGAAATTGTGGGAACAATACATGCAGAATAATGTTTTGGAGGAGGAATGCTGTTTAAAGGAAGGCATGAATTGTATGAGCTATGTAATGTTCAACTGGCAATGACAATATGATAAGATTACATGTGGTGTAACTGAAAAAATGTCAATATTGTTTGCTTTTATTTATATAAATGTATGATTACCTATATCATAAGTGAAAATTCAATAAAGATGTTTTTTGTTTAAAAAAAGAACGTCAAGAGCAAGTAATAATTTATTTAGCATAGGGTAACTGCAGACTCCACACATGTATTACAAGTTTGAAAAGACAACAGGTGTGCTCAACGACAAAATTGGCAGGGGCCATATGTGCTAAAGTGATTTCAGACAAATGACACCACAATTTTGTGGATTCCACAAAAACAATAATAATAAAAAAAATGCAAGCTACAGTAAATGCACTGCAGCAAGCTGGGATTCTAAAAGCTACACTACAGGATGATCTGCAGTTGTGTCCCAGAACGCAGCCTGCACAGCACCATGACTGGCTGAAAATAAGCCAGCTCTCTGACCAGGAAATCATAGACTGAGACAGATTAAATAGAGAGCTTTTGCAGGCTGTTTGTAGGAGGTGTGTACGCCACATGCCCTCATGCAGTCTGTGAAGTAACCCTGTCATAGTAGAAACAAAAGTGTGTCTGAGATTGGGAACAACAGGCCACTGGAACATTTCAATGGCATATCGGTGATGTTGTAGGGGTGTCCCCAACAGCTGCAAGTCACATATTAGGGCAGTTCTTGACAGTTATGTGCCACAAAGTGGATGAATTCATCTACTTCCTGGCAACATCCATGGAGTGCCAGACTGACATGGAATTTGTCTGTGCTACTGCCAATTCTCCCTGTGTCCTCAGAGTAACTGACTGTACCCACATACCAATAAAACCCCCAGCATCAGATGATGTGGAATGGTGCATCATGCATCATCATGGTGTCCAACACAACTGTCATGTAGTGTGCTCCGCAGGTGGTGTCTTTATCAATATTATGGCAACACATCCCATAAGTGCACGATACGGCAATCTCGAGGGAAAATGAGCTGAGATCCATTTTCCAACAACATGACATTCTTGAGGGGCTCATACTAGTTAAGTATAATGTAATCTGAACCAAGACCTTCCAACAATAAGCAAAGTGACAAATGTGTGTATCCTTTACAATCAGGTGACTGTGTTTATCCACTGGAACTATAACTCATGATGCCATTCAGAGCTCCATCTGCTGAAGATGCATTCAACAGAACACAATTCCTGTAACATGTAGCACCATTGAGTGGGTGTTTGCTGTGCTGAAATCATGATTTAGATGTCGGAACACATACAGGAGTGCACTGCAATACACACAGGAAAAGGGTTCACAAATGGTCACTGTGTGTTCCATGTAGCAAAACATGTTACCAGCTAAACATGGTGGCCTACCAGCCCTAGGTGTTAGTGAACTATTCCAAGAACCCCAGATATCTGGCATTGAGCTATAAGAGCTGTCATGGGATGATCAGGAGGCACAAGGGTGAGGACACCCAGGTGTGGACAATAGTGGCTACAGCCATATGCGGGAGCTCAGCTGATATGGCAGCATCTGGCTCAGAACTTTTTGTCATGACAAGTCACACATTCACAAGTAGACAGAGAAACCAATGAGGTTCACACAGTGTTGCCCCATTACAGTACCATGGCTAATAACTACAGGAAACAGGACAGCATTTGTACAGATAGTACATCATACATACAAAAATAACAACTGATATGCAAACCCTCATACACATATGTGCAAAAAGAAATAAATACATCCATTTGGAATAGAACAACAATTATTACTGGTTACTGTAAGCAAGGTATGCTGCCAATGATGACCGTAGCGATATGTGTTTGGCACACCTGAGGTGCTCCCAACAGCAACTGTCGATAGCCAGAGATACTGTCATTATACTTGTAATGAGTGTGTGCATGTAGCAGCATAAATGTGTGCATGACAATACCTGCTGGAGTATGCATCGGGGGAATGTACCATAACCGATGGATCTTCAGATGAGAGGGGTTGCATGATATCTCTGAAATTCAGTATGCAAATGTTATAGGAATGTGTTACACTGTAGGACATAAGACTATACAGCATACAGCAGCTGCAATATTAATGTTAGGATGATGCACACTAACAATGACACATATCTGACATGGTACATAAAAAGTAGTATAGGATGTACAGCATTAGACACATATCCACACATATCAACCACATGCCCCTGTCCAGTCCTACACTCCATAGTGGGGCAGAGTCACCATGGCTCTCAGAATCAGGGATAGCAGCTCAAGGTCATCATCATGACCAATATCTAATGCTCCAACATCATCAGACTGGCCAGCCAAACTATTCCCCTATTGAAAGCTATACCCTGAGCTACAAGACTGACTCTATCAGGAGATGATAACATTGACCCCCATTGCCCTGTGTGTCATTGGTTGTACTGTCTGAAAGAGGTACATCACATGCCTCCTCCGGATTAGTGAATGGGTTTGTGGTGGAGGCAGGAAGTGAACATGCTGCAAATACAGATATGATACATGTCAGATACATAGGGTGATTGGGGCAGAATATAAGTGAAAACATCTGACACTTCTGTAACTATGCACAACAGGAACAGAAATATCTGCTTCCCTGGGTGGTGCAATACCCCTAAAGAACTGTGAAAGCCCATATTAGGTATCAGAAAAGCACATGATATTTGCATTACAAAAGTGCTCATATAGATGTACATACCAGACATGTCCCTCTCTGACTCCACTCCCTGTGATGAGGTCTGCAATGCTTCTGAGGAGTAAAACACACACACATATACAGTAAGTCAGTAGGAAACATGCATATATCATTATGGTGCGGGTAAACCAACACAGTGAACAAATCATAGTAGTCAGAGACATACCTGATGGCCAGTGTTGTGTGTTGGTATATGTAGGCCCTGTGAAACTGAACAGAACATCAGTACACAGAGTGGTCACAGTCACACCTAATAAAATCTCACTATACCCTGTATGGATACAGTCTATCTGGGTATGTCATAATCAGATAGGGCCACCCGCAAATAATGTTGTGATGTAGCTGTGGGGTACAGCGGAACATATACAACAAATACATAGGAAGGACACTAGCATCATGCAATGTCAGGTCAACTAATACAGCCAATCCTATCTAAGTTGAGGGACACATACATGAGGGTGATATTGTTTGCTGGTAAGTGAAGGTCCTGTGAGGGTAAACAGAACATCTGTAAATATATATATATATATATATATATATATATATATATATATATATATATATATATATATATATATATATATATATGCTGCTCATGGTGACACCTAAACACCTAATCAGTGGGTACTAAACAGCATATACAGGCAGTCTTAACTGTTCTTCATTCAGCTGAGGTGTAATGCCATACTGGTCACTTGGTTGTTGCTTTGAAATAAGTACGAAGAGAGAAGACATATTTGAATGTATGTCCATGTGACTCACATGTACCATACTGTCATGTACAGTGCCTTCTTGGGACACCAGTGTCTATCCCTTCCTCAAGAATATGATGGTCCTGCATGTAGTATAGTGAGAGGACAGGAATAAAGTCATTTAATCTTGGATGATATAGGCAGTCCACCACCCATGGTATTTCTCTCCGTTTCTTAATTGTGGAATCTATTGACAGAAGATAGGATCATGTCAGAGCAGCAATCATGGCAGGCCTCTTGTGATTGGTAGTGACCACCCACAGCATTTACCATGTTGGTAATATAATGCCACACCTGTGTCCTCCACAGTTTATCATACATCTGTCCAAGTAGATTCCTGATATGTTCTTGCAAGGCCTCAAGAATTATACTGTTCTTCCTGTTTAAGTAGTTATCATGTCTGCTTCTACCAGACATCTGCAAAAAATAAAACATGTCAGAATGTATAAATGGACTACACCTTTTCAGAGATCTTTGTCAGCGGTGTGAGATGCGTTACTGCTTCACATATACTGTCTACTGCAATGCAAGAGAAAATATGTCAATGTAAAAAATGTGTAGACACCTCTTACATATGTTCATTATAAACATACATGACAACCAACAGATGCTGCATATGTAATTATACCAAAATATTAGAATGTACCATACACTCACCAGTATACAGCTTAAGATGTTACACATCTAGAAATGAGTTTTCAACACGGGTCTATGGGACTGCTTACAGTGTTACACACTTCACATTACCACTACACCACCACTTCAGCAACACTGTCAGCATCTGTATCCACACCTACAGTCACCTGCCTAGCTCAGTATTATATCACCCATACACTATGGGCATATGTCACACAGAACTACAGACCTGTTTAAAGTGTTGAAGATGTACATGAGTAACATGTGAACCTGAAAGTTAGATATGCATGGAAAATGTCATATCAACACATTACAAACAGATATATGTCTTAAAAGTGATGTTTTCAATATTAACCGCATTCAGAGGGCTACATGCTGAGTCTGCTGATGCCATTGAAGGCCCATACAGTGCCATAGGATCATTCAATATTATGCTTCACTATCACTCAGTATCTACAAACCGTACTTCACTCAAGTAACATGACATTATCCACAAACAGTGCTATGATAAACATGCAGTCCCAGCAGATATGGTCAAAATCCACTTATATCCACAGTAGATTGAGGAATGGTAGATATGTGTCAATACACCTGCACATAGCAGGAAGCCTGCATGTGCCTTTCATCTGAAGGTGTTACTACTCAATACACTGAGCCTAAACAAAAAAATACACTTCCTCCAAGCCCTTCTCATGCTCAAGAATATAGACATCTGTGCAGTTAATGAGACATGGATTAAAGTGACAGATACTACCTGGGCAATGGAAGGTTTCAGTGCTTTCCACACTTTTAGACCAATAGCTGCACAGACAAGAGCCAAAGGAGGAGATGTCTCAATATACATCAACAACAAACTTACCTCTATGATGGCTGAACAAGATGATAGGCTGGATTTTCCCCATGTGCAGATCACCATAGACAAAATCCTGTACCATATTCTAGCTGGCTATAGGTCATGGCCCATGTCCCAAGAAGCCCACAATGCATACTTTGACATACTGGAGACACTTACCATCCAACCTAACATCCTATTCATGGGCGACTTAATTTCCCCTCAGTAGAATGGGAATCCTACACAGTCTCAAATCTACAGGCACAGAGATTCCTGAACTTCGTAAGTACAAACACCCTTGACCCAATAGTGAATGCACCCACTAGATGCTCCAAAATATTGGACTTTTTGCTTACAAATATGGGAGAACACTGCATACTCCCAATGTCTCATCCTGCCTGGTAAGGTCTGACCATAAAGCTGTCTTCTTTGAAATCAAAATCAACTCCATAATCCCATTAAAACCATTAACAGACAATATTCCAAGGCAAATTACATTCTATTAAGTGATGGATTGTCAAAATTCAATGCCCCTCCAAACCTCATGAACACAGCAGCCTATGTTGAAATGCTCTCAAAATGGATGCAGAAAGGCTGTGTACCTACCAGAAGTAAAAGTAGGGCTAGAAACAAACCATCCCGTTGGCATCCCAAATTAAACAGGATATTCAACAACAGAAAAAAAATTATGGCAAAAATCAGGATGGATAATTCCCATAAAGATAGAAGCTCACTCATCAAAGTAAATAAGCAACTAAGAGGGCTAATTAGGTCAAGCAAAGCCTACTTTGAGGTTAAGATACCCTCCCGGGTGAAAGATAACTTTAAGGCCCTCTACAGCTATGTCAGAAACCTCAAGGGTAGCACACAGCAATGTGCTTAATTGGTGGTTAATAGTGCCACATTCACTGAGGCTGGTGATATAGCAAACCTGTCAGCAGACAAATTCAGCTCCAACTTTACCTCCCTGCCACCCTCAACCATATCATCAAACATGCCATCAAACATAACCCCTCTAGTTATAACTAGGGAGCATGTGCTGTCTTCACGTACTAAAGCCAAGAACACAGCTTCAATGGGCCCAGGGTAATATCACACGATGCACCCTGAATAGTCTAAAATATGACGTATCAGGATCCCTGAAGTCATTATTTAACTATAGTCTTAAAACAGGCTTTGTGCCTCATGAATGGGGGATTGCAGTGTTATCCCCCTTCATAAGGAAGGAGCTTCAACAGATCCTGTAAACTGCAGACGTATTAGTCTGACTAGTCATATTTGCAAAGCCATGGAAAGAAGTATCATGGAAATTATTATCAAGGACATAGGAGACTTCCAAACACTGGATGCCTCCCAGTCTGGCTTTGCAAATGAAGTTCATGCTTAAATCTGATGGACCTCTTTGAAAAGGTCAGTAAGGAAATGGATGAGGGGGGAAATGGTGCATACTGCCTACTTAGATCTGGCTAAAGTATTTGATCCAATACCCCACTCATGCATTGTCAACAAACTTATGGAACTGGGTATAAACTCCTTTATAACATACTGGATAGCTAGCTGGCTGACTGATAGAACCCAGGAGGTTAGACTTAGTGAGGTCACCTCCACAAAGAGGCTGGTCACCAGTGGAGTCCCCCTCCCTAAGCTCAGTGTTGGGCCCACTCCTCTTTGGCATCTGCTTCTTGGATGTCAAAGCCAATGTCAGAGGTATTTGGCAGACCAAGTCTGTAGATGATTGCAAACTGGGAGCAGTCATTGAATCCCTCTAAGATGAGAATACCTTTCAGGAAGGTTTAAAACAGACAAATGCTTGGTGCCAAAGTCATGGCTTAAGACTCAATACCAAGAAATGTGTTATAGTACTTTTTAACTATGTTATCAATAAAACACCCTTAAAAGTTGATTCACTAGTCAAGTATCTGGGAACTCATGCAGACAGTAACCTAGCCTTTGACCTGCATGTGTCCAAGGTATTAAGAAATTCCTACTATGTTGCTCAACTTATAAGCAAGGCCATGGCATCTAAGCCCAGAGATGCTATCATACCACTGTACTCAGCTCTTATCAGACCAGTCATAAAGTATAAATCCCCTTCAGTATGTACATGACCAGACACATACAGCAACTGAACTTCCACAAAGGTTCCTTACAAAAACAATACAGGGAGTAAACACAATCCTCTGGATTCTGCAAGCCTTGCACGGTGTGCAGAATTAGTGCAGGAGTGCCAGCAGGCAATATGTCTGCCATGCGATTCAGGAATAACATGTAGGGGTGTGCACGAGCGCTCCTGCACTAGTCCTGCATGGACTCAGCCCCTGTATGACAATTACTCCATTTGCAGGAGAAATCCATGCAAATGAGGTAAATTTGTGATCCAGGAAGCTGGAAACCGGCTGTGCAGGATTAGTGTAATCTGCAGAAATGTACTCCACCAGTAATGGAGTACATTTCTGCAAATCCCAAATTGGAACCATGACAGTACCAAAAAAAGGGTGCATATCAAAAAGCAAAAACAAACGACTAGGACTTGTTAACACAAAAAAATGGCAAAAACGGCAAAATATTCTCCTTCACTCCAAACTTTATTCTGTAAGCGCTTTCGTTTGGGCCAATGTCCAAACTTCCTCAGACAATGTTACACAATAGACAAAAGCTTATATACTTGAACAATCATCTAATTAATCAATTAAACAATTAAATAAATGAGCAATAATTAAACTTCATCGACTCAATTCCTTATACAACTATAAAAAGCTGCACATGGAATAAAGTTTGGAGTGAAGGAGAATATTTTGCAGTTTTTTCGTGTTAACAAGTCCTAGTCGTTTGTTTTTGTTTTTTGAAGTTTCATGGCGAACGGCAGTATTACCTCCTCACAATCCTTGTTTTCACAAGAAGAACTTAACACACCGGGAAGTACCAACAATGAAGCGAATACCGTGGGTAATTTAACCCTCTTGGTACAACAACTATTAGGCAGAGTGGACACTTTGACTAAAAGATTTGACAATGAGTGAAATAGTGGCTTTTGTCTGCCTACAATTTAGTCTAGTGGCTCGATTCCTAATGGACAAGGTTTGTCCTATGCTCAAGTATCAAACAATCGTGACCACACCAATAATGGAGTCGGATGTGGTACTACAACACCTGACAATGCCTTGAACCAAAATAATAGCCAAGGACAGTCACAAAATTTTCCTGACATGCCACCTATGTTTGGCGAATATCTTAAAACGCCAATTTTCTTTGGCGGCGGACAGGATAATAATGCACACACTCCAGGTTCACCGGTAAACAACAATTCTACAATTGTAGGCAATTTAAATGACTTCGACAAGAAGTTATTGAAATACTGGGAATTACAATTGGAGATTGGTTATTTGCAGGAATGCATTAACAAAAGGTTAGTGCCCAAGGGTCTTCGCCAATGGAGGTACCCTGTTGGACTTATTCCCAAATCTTGCTTCCATCAAGAACTTATTAGCCTATTTGATAGACAAGGCATAGAATTCTTAGGAATTCTCATTAAACATTATGGGACACAAGTCGATTCTTTTAAAAATGAACTAGAAATTCTGGAGAAGAATATTACATCTGACACAGAGTTCTTTAGGTATAAATTCGACTATGGTCGGATTTTTTCTTCTATTGATTCATTAATTAAGAGAAGCATAGAGGTAAAAACTAAAAAACTGAACAGAGATGTTCATGCCTGTGCACAGGGTAACACTTATCCTTTACCTCCACAAAATTCTAACTTTGCCGGTGCGGAAGAGGTTAACCGAGATTCATGCCCTCTAGATAATGGAAGTGATGACGGAGGCTCCGATAACATCATTCAATCACCACAAGTGAGGCAGAGCGAGAGTTAAAAATGGCGAAGGTTCACGGCAAGCACCAGGATATATACTCAATAATGTCAGCGGACAGGGTTTTCAAGGTGCTCGCCAGAAAACCACGCTGCCACAACAGAACTCCAGGCAACAAGTACAACAATGCAAGAAGCAGAGCCGCCGAAGGAGGTAGTCCATAGCTCGCTTGGTAGCCCTTTGCTTACACTAAGTTCCCAAGGTGACTTTAAAGTTTTTAACTACACAGACTTTTATCTGGTCACACATTTTGTTGACTTTTTATCTAGAGAGCTGTCCTTTGTGCCTGATAAAAGAGCTGATTTAGCAAAAACAATTTTAGATTTAAAAATTTTTGCATGAAAACTAAATTTAACAGCTTTAATGGGCAATATACCTTGCTTAACACATGACCTAAACGTTTTGAGTTTGTTTAATCCACCACTGCATTCTACCATAGCATTATTTGAATGCATTTGTGAAATGGATTTGAAAGATGGTTTACGTAGAAATTACTCTAAAATAACCAATGGTAACATAACTGTTGATGAGTTGGATTTTTTTGGTTTCCCTAAAATTACATAGAATTAGGGTAATGAAACCCGATAAGGGAGGGGGCTCATATTCATGCACGGACATGATTACACACATAAAATGCAGAGTGTTTTGGAAGATGATTGTTATAATTTAATAAGTACTAATGAGATAAATATTGCATATAAGCAAATCTACAATCATATTAATGATTTGTTTCTGGAAGGAAGCATTAATTTGGACACGCTACATTATTTAACAATGGCAGCACCTAGGACACCTGTTATATTTGGGTGTCCCAAAATACATAAGAAGATCTCTGATACGCCTTTTAGACCCATTGTCGATGGACGAGGTTCCATTGCATATGCTTGCGCCAAATATGTTGCTGGAAAATTAAAACCAATCATAAAAAGTGAAAAACACATTTGCCCAGATTCATGGGGATTTTTGGATGGTATAAATAAATTAGAATTTAACGCTAATCATCATTTTTTAACAGTCAACATAAAAGACTTATATACTGTCATCCCACAGGACCAGGGCATTGATTGGGTTAGACACTTATTGTCTGCTAAAGGGATGGATAACAACGAAGCACGTTATAGAGACATTACTACAACTAGTTCTCCACAACAATTTTAGATTTTTCAATGGCCAAGCATATAGACAAACATCAGGTGTGGCTATGGGAGCACCCTGTGGCGGTAGTTTTGCCAATTGTGTTTTAGCATTTTGGGAGCATAAACTTTTATTTAAAAATTACTTGTTCCAACAACATCCTGCCTTGTACACTAGGTACCAGGATGATATATTGTTTCATTTGGAAGGGCGACGTCACTACAGTTTCACCTTTCATAGAAGAAATTAAAAGTTTCACAAACTTTTTGGACTTCACATTCCAATTTGAAATAGAAGCTATTAATTATTTGGATGTATTTGGGATTACATCAAGAATCAGCTCTAAGCCCTTTCTTATTTGCAGTAGTGATGGACAGGTTGACAGATGAGATCAGACAGGAGGCCCCATGGACTATGATGTTTGCAGATGACATTGTGATATGTAGTGAGGAGAGTAGGGACCAGGTTGAGGAGACCCTGGAGAGGTGGAGATATGCTTTAGAGAGGAGAGGAATGAAGGTCAGCAGGGCTAAAACAGAATATATGTGTGTAAATGTGAGGGAGGGTAGAGGAATGGTGAGGATGCAGGGAGTAGAGTTGGTAAAGGTGGATGAGTTTAAGTAATTGGGATCAACAGTTCAGAGTAATGGTGAGTGTGGAAAAGAGGTGAAGAAGAGAGTACAGGCAGGGTGGAATGAGTGGAGATGAGTGTCAGGAGTGATTTGTGACAGACGGGTACCAGTAAGAGTGAAAGGGAAGGTCTACAAGAGGGTAGTGAGACCAGCTATGTTATATGGGTTGGAGACGGTGGCATTGACAAAAAGGCAGGAGTCAGAGCCAGATGTGGCAGAGTTAAAGATGTTAAGATTTGCACTGGGTGTGACTAGGATGGACAGGATTAGGAATCAGTATATTAGAGGGTCAGCTCAGGTTAGACAGTTTGGAGACAAAGCAAGAGAGGCGAGATTGTGTTGGTTTGGACATGTGCTGAGGAGGGATGCTGGGTATATTGGAAAAATATATTGAGTATATTGGGAAAAGGATGCTAAGGATGGAGCTGCCAGGTAAGAGGAAAAGAGGAAGGCCTAAGATAAGGTTTATGGATGTGGTGATAGAGGACATGCAGGCAGTTGGTGTGAAAGAGCATGATGCAGAGGACAGGAAGAAATGGAAACAGAAGATCCATTCTGGCGACCCCTAACAGGAACAGCTGAAAGAAGATGATCATGATATCAAAAGACAGAACTCACAATAGATTTAGAACAACCATATACAGGAAACCTACATATTCCAACACTTTTTTGCATTTTTCCAGTAACCACCCTTTTCATCAAAAGAAAGTTATAAAAGGACAGCTGGTCAGGGCATCTAGGATGATCCCCTTGGAAGGTGACTTCCACGCAGAATGCAACCTACTTAGGTCCATGTTCAGCAGTAGGGGATACCCACCCAGACTCTTTGATCAAATACAGAAAGAAATAATGTCCAAGAGAAATACAGGACAATTTAAACCCATTCTATCTAATGGGTATTATGATACAACCAATTTGTTGGACGTCGATACAAGTAGTAACGTACAGACTAATATGCACATTAATGGCATATCATACATTGTTGGTCCCACATTTATCACAACATTCTCAAAGGACATAAAACTTGTTTCAAGTATTATTTATAAGAATTGGGCATCGGTGACAGAAGACACACATATTAACAATAAGTTTGAGAAAATACCTCACATTATATATCGTTGTGGCCAGAACTTAAAAGATCTTTTAGAAGTCCCAAATAGAGTCACGAATAAGAATGTGGGCATGTAAAAATGTGGTCGCTGTCACCAGTGTCAATATATACTTGTTGGCAACAAAATTACCATTAGAGATTTTAAATATAGTATATTGGGGAAATTCAATTGTGAGTCTAAGGGTATTGTTTATGTTGCTGTATGCCAGCAATGTCAGTCCTTCTACATAGGAAAAATGGAAAGGACAGTACGCCAAAGCATATATGAACATACCTATCATATAAGCAAAGGCACTACCACAAATGCTTTGGCTAGGCATACATTGCAACATCCTACCCACAGATTCCTTTTTGCCATCTTACATCAGGAACCATATAATAAAAGAGGAGGGCCATGGGCATTGAAGTTAGAGGAAAAAGAACTATTGTGGCAAATTAGAACTTCTGTACACATATACCCTGGCCTTAACGAATATGCATCTATCAAATGCACTTTAAAACTTAAACAACTTGACAGGTGAAGTGTTAACACACAGAGCATATAATATAAAATAAAATACAAAACATAATAAAATATAAAATATAACTTTCATGATATTTAATTTTTATGATCTATTGTTTTGTTTTGTGTTTTTTAAAAAAAAACAAAAATCAAGAATTTCATGTTCAGCCCTTGGTATTTAATTTATATATATATATATATATATTAATTCATACATTCATTTTTATTGTATTTTTATTTATGTTGATTTTATTTACCATTTATTGGTTGGTATTTGAGAAAGACACATCATAGATAGTATTTAAAAAGTATACAGCTTTTTATAGTTGTATAAGGAATTGAGTCGATGAAGTTTAATTATTGCTCATTTATTTAATTGTTTAATTGATTGATTAGATGATTGTTCAAGTATATAAGCTTTTGTCTGTTATGTAATACTGTCTGAGGAAGTTTGGACATTGGCCCAAACGAAAGCGCTTACGGAATAAAGTTTGGAGTGAAGGAGAATATTTTGCCATTTTTTTCGTGTTAAAGGGTGTATATCATTTAGAAAGAATGGCAATGGCCAAGTGTAAGGCCAGTGGCATGGAAAACAGTTGAAAAAAAAAATCAGCTTTTATTTTTTTTTAACAGGATTGGGGGGACTAAAATCACTATTCTGCCATTATAGTCAATGGCAGTCAGAAGACAACATGGCCAGTGAATAGTGATTGCTAAGGGGGTGGCTCAGTGTGAGACATGTAAGTATGCATTAGCAGGCAATCTTATGCAAATTAGGTTAATTATAGTGAATCCCAGATTTCCCCTGCATGCTAGTCAGCTCCCAACAGTGTAAGAGCAGGAATAGCTTGGTGCAAGCCTAGGAGTTAGCTAACATCATAGGGGGGATGTCAGGCATACTGTAAGCGGATTGGAGCCCTGTGGCTCAGGTTTGCTCTTAGCTTATCACAGCTAGGCAAGGGGGTGTGTCTGAGGCTGCCTACCACTCTTTACATTGCCTAAGTGGGTGTGTGCGTCGAGCACTTGGTTTTAAAGAAAAAAAAAGTAAACCAGGAAATAGTAGCTTTGTGCACATTTGAGCACTGATTTGTGCGGCGCACTCCTGGGTTTAAACAGGAAGGCAATGGGAAGGGAAAACAGCAGCAGGAAAGTAATCTAGGAAAACTAGCATAGCTGGCAGGTGAAATGTATCAGAATCAGCAAATTACACAGGCAGCAGACCAACCCAGCCCAGAACACTACTATAAACTATGCAAACACCTTCCCCTCTGATTTTTCCCATACTCTGCACCACTGATGTATACAAGTGGGGAACTTTTAACAAACAAAACAAGAAAATGGTAGGGGCTGCAGCAGGCATCATACAACAACACGTGGAAGAGGCTGAGGGTGGTGAGGATGTGAATGCTGTCAACCAACCCACAGTGAGGAGACGGAGAGGAGTGTACAGACCCAGGGTAACCTACCAGGGGCTGCATGAGCTGGAGATAGTGGAGCACTGTAGGGTAGACATGGACCTCCTACAGCAAATTGTTGAGCTGTGCCAGCCATACCTGACACACTGAACTGACAGAGGAGAACCCATCCCAGTGGATACCAAGGTATGCGTAGGTCTAGGAATACTAGCCACAGGTACCTCCCAAAGCTCAACTGGAGATATCATGGGGATCTCAAAGGCATCAGGATCCAGAGTATTCCAACAGTTCCTGGATGCCATGTCAGCACATGCCGGTGAGCACATATATTTCCTCAACACCGGTAAGGTGTTGGCCAGCAATATGCGTCTCTTCCACCAAATAGCAGAATGCCCTGAGGTAGTGGGCACTATAGACTGCACACACATATGTATCAAAGCACCACCCAGTGATCATGGTAGGGTCAACATCAACCACAAGGGCCTCCCCTCCATCAACTGCCAGATCATGTGCGATGCCCAGGGCATTACAATGAATGTGTGTGCTGGCTGCCCTGGAAGCTATCATGATTCCCACATCTGGCATCTGATGCAGCTGCACCAGAGATTTGTTACTGGGGACATCCTTTACAGTCACCTAGTAGGGGATGCTGGTTACACACTGGAGCCGTGGCTGATGACACCCACCAGAAATGCACACACACCTGAACAAGAATGCCATAATGAGGCACATGCACAGACCAGACTTATAATAGAGCATGTGTTTGTGATGCTCAAGTCATGGTTCCGGCGCCTGGACAAATCCGGTGGAGCCTTGCAATACTCACCAGCTACATGTACTCAAATTGTTATGGTATGTGCCGTGCTACACAATATGATCCTGCAGAAACAGCTGCAGCAGGAACAGCATGGGGCAGGGCCACACAGGCCCCCACCAATGCCAAGACCTGCATAGGCACAGAGTGACTCAGAGGAGGAACAATCTAAGCCTGCCCCAGTAGGCAGATGGAGGCATTCCCAATATGCCCTGGTCTTGGCAAAGAGGCAATGCATAGCACATACACTGACACAGTAGGGACCCAAAGAATGATACCTCACTCTGACTCACACATACAGTAAAATGGAGGCCAAACATGACACTACCTGTGCTCAACCATTTATAGGGAGTGTACTATGTGTATCTGACATAGGCAGCCCTCCAGCACTATCCTGAATACTGGCACACCCACAAGGTAAGTCAATCAACCTACCAATTGCCGAATGGAATAGAATGTGTCGTTACCTGTATCTGTGGTATGGATGCGAGCATGCAAGGGAAATGGGTGGCTGAATGGGATGCCAGCAGATGGCAGACACCCATAGTGGCACTATGACATCTGTAACAAATACTGGCGTCACCATAGTAGCCAGTACTACACAGGGCGACAAAACCAAATGCAGAAAATATGCTGGGTGACATGTGTGTCCATATGGCTCACACATGCCAGTCAGAGAGGTTCACATACCCAACAACAGTCTCAGCCAGCATGGCAGGTGTAGACAAACACAAACAGAAGCTGTGCTACGGCCTCTGAATGATGCATATGAGTAACCCCCCCCCCCAGACCTACACAGACTACAGCAGGTCAGGCAGTGGGATGTTAGTTCTGAAGGGTATGAAGTCAGACACTAATATGTCGGTCAACCAAAGCTAAGACCTGTAGTACACTGATATGCCTCTATTCAGCATGATAGGTTAGAATACAGAATTAAATGGAGTACCTGACATACCAGCACAGTCATAGCAAATGTGTGCAAGTGCCAGGTGTGCCCCCCATCCTATGTAGACATGTAGAAACAGTAAGGTGTGCCCCCCAATCATGGGTAGAAATGTAGAAACAGTCAGGTGTGCCCCCCAGTCCTGTGAAGAAATGTAGTAACAGTCAAGTGCACCCTCCAATCATGTGTAAAAATGTAATAACAGTCAGGTATGCCCTCCCAATCCTGTGTAGAAATGTAAAAACAGTCAGGTGTGTCCCCCCACAACCCTATGTAGAAATGTAGTAACAGTCAGGTGCGCCCCCCCCCCACTTCCATGTAGAAACAGTCCGGTGTGTCCCTACTCCCAATCCAGCGTAGAAATGTAGTAACAGTCAGGTGTGCCCCCCAGTCCTGTGTAGAAATTTAGAAACAGTCAGGTGTGTCCCACCACAATCCTATGTAGAAATGTAGTAACAGTCAGATGTGCCCCCCACGCCTATGTAGACATGTAGAAACAGTCAGGTTTGTCCCTTCCCCCAATCCAATGTAGAAATGTAGTAACAGTCAGGTGGAAATGTAGTAACATGTATGAGTAGGTATAATATGAGTGGAGCACAGATGCCCAGAGGTGGCCAAGGTAGCAGGATAGGTTGTAGCATTTGCACAATATACAGGTCTGTGTGTGTTAGGATGGTGTGTGTTTAATATTGTGTGAGAGTGTTCAGTATGTATGCATGTTGAGGTAAGACCTGGTGGCCATTGCCCACTACTGCTGATGACTGGGACAAGCCCTCACGACTGCAGTGCCAAAGACAATCCCCACCAGTATAACACATACTAATAGTAATCCGTTGTAAATGTATGGTGGTAATATGTGTCACCATCTGAAAAACTGACATGGCATGGCTGTTGGGCTAAATATACACACAGTACACAGGGGAAAGTACCCCAGACATGCAGTATATATTGTGTCACTGTGAAATTGAGACACCCTTGGAATTGTACATACAGGCATGCATCGCAGTAACTGGTCCAGATCACAAAGGAGGTAGGACTGACTTATTGGGAAACAGCTGATGTATCTGCACATGCCAGCATAACTGAAATGCCCCATGCATATCTGTGTGTCAGATGCAAGTAGTGTCCATAGTACACATGTACCCAGCTCATGCAAATACCACCCACAGGTACCTCTCTGGTCATATCCCTGCTGTGGGGAATGGGTACAGTATGACCCCACCTGTATATAGCAATAGTGGAAGAATGCAGCATGCAGTGCAGGTGTCCCATGCAGGTGTGTCCCTAGCTGTAGGTAGCACCCTGCCAGCATCCACACCACCTGATCAAGATGGATAGAAGGTATTGGCATGAACACCTATCACACCTGCCCTGTCACCCCACGGGAATATACTGTATGGTGCTCTGAGACTATAGGACTGACAGACTGCATAATGCCCCACAGGCCTTTGCCAAAGGCCTGTGTCGTCATGGACATGCAAATAACAACATAACACACTCAACATAAGCCATATGCAAGGCCATGTGGACAAACCTCATTAACATGTCCACCATGTCCCATTGCATGAACTGTGGACCAACGCCAAAACACAGCTGTGATGGGGTGATAACCTTAGGGAAAGTATCAGAGAATGCATGCATAATGTATGGAAAAGGTTAGAATAACAGTGGGGGGTGGGAGCATGGGCAGCATGGAATGTGCTGTGTGCACACACTATCCTTGGCTGCAAACACATAAATGGGTGGCTACACACCTGTCCATGCCCTGACCCATGGTCTCTGCCTCTGGGTAACCTGTGTGAATCTGTACAGCTGTGAGGCATTGCCACAGCAGGATAAGCCCATACTGTCATGTTGATGGGTGTACAACTATGGGGTCCTTTGTCAGCACTGTACCAAGGTGCTGAACTGGATACACAGACCCAGCAGCAAGTGTCTGCAGCTCCCCCTCCAGAATGGCATAACTTACCATGAATATGTAGGTGTCTGCCCACAATACTGGACACAGCTGCAGTCACCCTTGTCCCCCAAGACATCACTGTGAGCAAAAATGTCCACCTGACAGTACATGAGGACAGAAAACCTCACTGTGTATAACAGTACACATGTCTGAATATCTCTGCTAACAGCAGTACTATGCAGCTGAAGCAGCACAGACACAATCACCTACAGTACACACTATCCCCTGCACAGTTTGTCCCCATATTGCCAAATGATTGAAGGATACCCTGCAGAAACAGTTTGCTACTTGTAGGTGTGCAACACAATGGTCTGCCATGCTCACACACTTAGAGAAATGAAGGCAATGTCAGACAACAACATACTGAAAGGTCAGAATGGGCATGCTCACACATTTAAAAAAATGAAGCCCATGTCTGCAGACAACAGTGGACCAGACATATTGAAAGCAATGTAAGACAACAACATACTGAAAGGTCATACTGGACATGCTCACACATTTAAACAAATGAAGCCCATGTCTGCAAGCAACAGTGGGCCAGACATATCTGGCAGGTGCAGATGTTAGTGCAGACTATCCTCAGTATGCACCACTTATGCTTTGCACGCACAGTGAATAGGAATGCAGGCATATATCCAAGGACAACACACTATAATAAGCCAAAAGTAGATGTACATTGAGAGGAAGAGAGTGTGACTGACAAGGAGGCCATCCATTATAGTCCCCCTCCCCAGCAGCACACAGCCAAATGGCTACAACCACATGAAGTTCAGATGTTACTCACTGTAGGCATTAGCCATTGGTATCTGTCAGCATTACGGACTATGAGGAGTAGTTATCTAGCAGCTGTATACACGCACCTGTGGAATATAACCCACACACACACTGCCCTTGCCATAGCCCTACTATGACAAGCCTGCTGAGGCCATCTGCTTTGAAATACATCTTTGAAAAAAAAATATAGCCCATCTCTCTCATGTGTACTATAACTGCATACTGCTGTAGTGTGATAAACTAGTTAGGTAGGAGTTCTAATCCTAGATATGGCAACTGTGTGTGTGTGTGTGTGTGTGTGTGTGTGTGTGTGTGTGTGTGTGTGTGTGTCTACAAAACAAATGCCCTACTTTGGCAAGGCTGCTGATGTCATTCACTGTGGAATACACCTTCTGGAAAGCTCTAGCCCAGTAATCTATGTTGCACATCCTATAACTGTGTGTGCTGTGTGTGTGAAAAAAGTTAGGGTAGGAGTTCTAATCCCAGACATGGCAACTGTGTGTGTGTGTGTGTGTGTGTGTGTGTGTGTGTGTGTGTGTGTGTGTGTGTGTGTGTGTGTGTGTGTCTGTGTAGAGAGCAATGCTTTTTAGACTAGACACACTCACTACAAATCAAATGCCCTACATTGGCAATGCTGTTGATGTCATTCACTTTGAAATACACCTTTTGGAAAGCTGTATCTCAGTAATTAGTTCTAATCTCAGACATGGCAAGTGTGTGTCTCTGTGTAGAGAGCAATGCTTTTTATGCTAGTCACACTCAATACAAATCAAATCCCTACTTTGGCAAGGCTGCTGATGTCATTCACTGTGGAATACACCTTTTGGAAAGCTATAGCCCAGTAATCTCCTTGACGTGTCCGATGCAGTGTGATAATCTAGTTAGGTAGGAGTGCTAATCACAGACATGGCAACTGTGTGTGTGTGTGTCTTTGTGTAAAGAGCAACGCTTTTTAAGCTAGTTACACTCAGTACAATTCAAATGCCCTACTTTAGCAAGGCTGCTGATGTAATTCACTGTGAAATGCACCTTTTAGAAAGCTCTAGCCCAGTAATCTCCATGGCATGTCCTATAACTGCGTACTGCTGTAGTGTGATACAATAGTTAGGTAGGAGTTCTAATCCCAGACATGGTGTCTGTGTGTGTGTTTCTGTCTGTGTAGAGAGCAATGCATTTTAGGCTAGTCACACTCAGTAAAATTCAAATGCCCTACTTTGGCAAGGTGCTGATGTCGTTCACGGTGATATATACCTTTTGGACAGCTGTAGCCCAGTAATTTCCATGGTGCGTCCTATAACTGCATACTGCTGTAGTGTGATAAACTAGTTAGGTAAGAGTTCTAATCCCAGACATGGCAACTGTGTGTGTGTGTGTGTGTGTGTGTGTGTGTGTGTGTGTGTGTGTGTGTGTGTGTGTGTAGAGAGCCATGCTTTTTAGGCTAGTCACACTCACTACAATTCAAATGTCTTACTTTGGCAAGGCTGCTGATGTCATTCACTGTGAAATACACCTTTGGGAAAGGAATACTCCAGTAATTCTTGTGGTGTGTCCTATAACAGCTTCATGCTGTAGTGTGATATAGAACTCTGGTAGGGGTTCTATTCCCACACATGGCAGTTGTAGATGTTTTGTGTGTGTTTCTATGTCTGTGTAGGGAGCAATGCATTTTAGGCTAGTCACACTCACTACAATTCAAATGCCCTACTTTAGCAATACTGCTCATGTCATTCACTGTGAAATACACCTATGGGGAAGGAGTACTCCAGTAATCCCTGTGGTGCATCCTATAACAGCTTCATGCTGTAGTGTGATATAGAACTCTGGTTGGGGTTCTATTCCCACACATGGCAGTTGTGGATGTTTCATGTCTGTGTAGGGAGCAATGCAATTTAGGCTAGTTGCACTCACTACAATTCAAATGCCCTACTTTGGCAATCTTGCTGATTTCATTCACTGTAACATACACCTTTGAGGAAGAAGTGCTGCAGTAATCTCCATGGTGCATCCTATAACTCTGTAGTGCTGTACTGTAATATACTAGTTAGGTAGGAATTCTAATCCCAGACATGACAGGTGTGTCTGTGTTTGTCATTCGTATCCTGTGGGGGGGTGTGTGAATTTGTAACAACTGAACTCAATGTGGAGTGGGTTTGGCAAAATTCTTATATGATGGCCCTAGTATATATTACAATGTCCACCATACAGGGATAACAGATGTGAAATAGCCGAGAGGCTGGGGTGCAACTCCATACAACAGTAAAGATGTCTGCATGTACAGCTGGTGCAGGGCCAAACCAAATCAGATTCAGTACACAAGTGGCCAGCGCCAGGAGGTAATCAACACAACACCCCGAAATTAGTAAAATGGTTTATTTAGATAAGTCCCAGACCAGTTTCAGCAAACCTGCCTTCCTCAATGGGATATGTAACAAAAAATCCCATACAATCATAACCTTTAAATAGTACAACCGTCCAATAGAGGTCGGCTTTACATATTATGTCATTTCCTATACCATTTGTTAATACACCTGAGAAATAAACAATAGAAAAATAAATATCACCATGTCGTATATTATAAATCACAATTTAATAAATTTCATAAATGATCATTAAGCCCCAGTGAAAAGAGAACCCCCCCCCCAGTTTTATAATACAATATTTCTCCTTTCTATTTAAAATAGAGTGCAAGCCCTGTCTGTTACTTCTATTGCCATGGATCCTATCTATAATCATAAAGTAGAACTGGGCAGTACTATGAACCATGCAATGTCTATATAGTGCATTTGTCAACCTTTTGTTGCATATATCACTCCAATGTTCAGACATACGAAACCACAAGGGACGTGATGTCTGCCCTATATAGAAAGCTGAACAGGTGCATGTCACTAGGTATATAACCCAGTCGGTTCCACAATTCCCAAAAAATCTGGTATCAAAAAGCTGACTAGTATTTTTGCTAGTAAATTGTTTGGACTTGAATATGTACTGGCATGAGGAACAATGACCACAGGGAAAGGTGCCCAACAATCTGTCCCCAGGAATAGTGATTTGATGGTGTACCACACCCCCCTGTGCTGGTACATTTCAAATGAGAAAGATGTGATCCCAGTGTTTTTCCCTTCCTATAAGAAAACTGACAATTAGGACCAAGGACATGATGTAACTCATCATTGGCCAAAAGTATATTCCTATGTTTAGAAATTACCTTCAGAATCAAATTGATATTATGACCATAGGTAGTAACAAATGTAATATCAGATTCCATCCTCTGTGTTTTTTCTATGGGATCCATGGCAATAGAAGTAACAGACATGGCTGGGACTCTATTTAAATAGAAAGGAGAAATATTGGATTATACAACTGGGGGGGGGGTCTCTTTTCACCAGGACTTAATGATCATTTATGAAATTTATTAAATTGTGATTTACAATATACAACATGGTGATATTTATTTTTCTATTGTTAATTTCTCAGGAGTATTAACAAATGGTATAGGAAATGACATAATATGTGAAGCTGACCTCTCATTGGAGGGTTGTACTATTTAAATGTTATGATTGTATGGGACTTTTTGTTACATATCCCATTGAGGAAGGCAGGTTTGCCAAAACTGATCTGGGACTTATCTAAATAAACTATTTACTAATTTTGAGGTGTTATGTTGATTACCTCTTGGTGCTGGCCACTTGTGTACTGCAAATCCATACCCCTACATGTGACATCAAGGCCAGCCAAACAATGTTAGCAACCCTTGTATTACCCAGATAACACTTTTAAACCATGTCTCATACACACACACACTTGCCTAGGCAACAGCCGATATATTGGTAGTACCCTGCATATTGCCCACTTATAGTAACCATGGTGTGATTGTAGTAGGCTACAGAGGGCATGGCACCTTGTCTATCAGTCCAATAGGCACGCACATGCCAACAGTACACCTCCCCCTTTTTCCCCACTGGACACCTGCAACACCTGTGGTGCCATCAAATGTAACCCACAAAGAACATACCATGCCTGAAAAACATGCCCTGTATGGACAGATGCCACTGACACCAGGGAATATCGGTATCATGCTATCAATGTAGGTGCAGGGTCAACCTGCTGTCCATTAACAGTTCCTACCACATGAGGCCAGGACTGGCACATCTGATGATAACAATCTGTGTACACAACATGGGCCAGACACCCCAGGTACAGTTCCACATGTCACTGTACATGTATGTTGGAGGTGTGCACATCCCAGACACCATCCATGTCATGGACTAAAGAACACATACATGGCAAGCAATGCACAGCATTGGCCACACGCAATAGTCACCCAGGTGAATGGATGGTGAATACAATACCCACCTGTGTGGGCAAATCCAGACATTACACCCCTGAGCCAAAATGCAGGCCATTGTCATGTGGCCTCATGCCCCAAGGTCCACCTAGCCTTGTATAGCCATCTGGCACAGTCAACCACTGCACACCCATGAAGCAATGTACCCATGCATGTCAGCACTGGCACCCTGTGCCTGTGTGTGTGTTGTATAATGTGTATGACCACATTCACACTCACTACAACCCCCATTGGCATACTGAAACATGCTGTCTGATGTCAGACACCTCCACCTACCCTTTGCCTATATAACCTCTGTATGACCCCTGTGGTACATGTGATACCTGCACAGTACTGTGTTGTGGAAATCTCACTAGTGATGAGTTGTATTCCTGGCCCTGCCAAGTGTGTCAATGTGTGTGTTTCCCTGTGAGAGTGTGGCTGTGTTGACGCCAACACCTGTTCATGCGGACAGGCATGTGTACTACACCTACCATATAGCTACCATATCCCTGTAGCAGATGTCACTCACCATCACATATACATTTTGAGGGCTCCTTAACATGTAACCTATGTGGCGCATTCAATAACTGCATAGACATGTGATAGCGCTACATAGTCATCAGGGGTTTGATACCCTGTACTGGTAGGTGTGTGACACAAACATGCTTAAGTTTTATTCTCCCACCCCCTCCCTGACTTTTCTTTGCCTCTGTCTGCCTCTCTCGTCCCTCTCTGGTGGATGTGGAGACTTACACCTGCTTTGCTTAGGCAGCAACATGTGTATTTTAAGTGATGCTCATGATCAGCTGATGGCCTCTGCATGAATTACAGCTCTCCTCTAGCTTATTGCATGTGGAACAACTGTGGTAACATTTCCATAGCCAATTGCATGGAAACAGATGCCACTATCTAGGAACATCATGTTGGTGTTGGGCCTTTTCATTCACTGTGAGCAGGAACTCGATCTGTTGTTTGGCAAACAGCATCTCAGATGGAGTGGGGAATTACCTCTAAGAACATACACTGTGGAAACAGGCCAACACACAGGAGGGGGATGTGCCTGACCTGACTACAGACTGTAAGTGCTGCTATACTGCATTTGGTGTAATGTTGGTTTAACAGGGTTTGTGTGGATATGGCTTATGTCAGTGCTATGTTTATGAGGAAACCCCCATCTGTAGGGTCAGCTGCAGACTGGGCAGTGTGTGGTGCCCTTTGTTTCATGTGTTACCTACAGAGCACCTATCTGTGAACTGCAGAAGGTAGTGTGAGGATTGCAGTCTGTAGATGGTGACAGCCATGAGAACTCTATCAACCTTTGTACATATGTCATGCAGTAAGAGGTGTATATGTGCTGTACACCATAATAAGTGACATCATATCTGATAACAAGCCAGTGAGATATCAGACTGCTATACATGTTATGTATAGTAGGGATTATATTTGATAACATTAGCTGGACATTCTTTGGTTTTGTGTACAGTACTGAGGTCTGTGGTCCTGGTCAATCTGATGTTACATGCTGCTCCACTTACCCTTACCCTACCCTTAAACATACATGTTTGGCCAAAAACACACATGTCCCATACCACAGACAGGCATCAGACGTATAAGTAGTGGGTTAGTGTGAGTGTGTAGTATGAGGATGGAAATAGATAGTAATATCCATATGCTGTATTACACTAGCTTACCATATGTGCTGTGTGTGTGTTCACATTGGTTGTGGTTATGCACTTTCACCTAGGTGTGTGTCTAACTCTGTGCTGTGACACTGCCTGTAGAGCCTGCAATATGTACTTATCCAGTGAGATGTCATGTCCAGATACTTGTCAGATGTACTGCTGCTGGGCCACCATAACACTCATGTATGTCAGACAAAGGTACAGATGTATGTCACTAACTTGTGAGTAGTATGTGGCCATGGCACCTCTGTACCAGTGGTTATTATGTGTTAGGACAGACAGGTGGCACAGATTTTAAAAGCAGATGTGACCTCCCACACACACCATGTAGATGGATATGTATATGTACATAGATATACATAAAACACTCAGATATACATATGGATATCTACATATATATTGACAGTAGTAGGTATATCAGAATAGATATGTATGCACATATAGATATAGATGTCTACATATATCATATATAGTTATATAGACATATATCTATATATATATACATATACATATATATATATATATATATATATATATATATATATATATATATATATATGGCCATATATATGTTGCACTATACAGATGTGTATACAGACATATGTATATGTATGAGTATACTTGTGCATGTACATGTAGACATATATAGACCTATTATATGTATATAACCATACTCCTGTCATATGTAAACCTCACTGTTGTGTATACCCTCCCTGCCATGTGTACATTATGATAAAACAACATATGTGATGCAACAGTCATATTAATAACAAGGACTACACAATTTAGGAATTAAAGGCAATTGTTCAAAAGTGGTTAAGTGTTGTGACTTTAGTGAACAGGGTCCTGAGCAGCTTTAAGTGGGTTTGCAGTGTTTGTGAGAAGCTAAGTTGTGCTGAGCTATGGGTAGAGACGATGGGGCACTTACACAGTGTAGATTCACTTTACAGTGTGCAAATCAGTTCAGCTGTTATATTGCAGCAATGTTGATACACCACAAAGTCTGACAACATAGCAGGGTAATTACATCTGTAATAAGGACATATATGAGGCCTGTACAGCACTGTTATCCATGTGAATGTGTTACATACAGGTTTAGTAGCCCAGGGTATGTGCTGTCACACTGGCATGTAGTGTATCATGGCAGTACTACTGTTGACAGTGCTTACCCAGGCAAGAGCAGAGTGCTAAATTTAGTACTGACAAAAGGCACACCTGCAAGCATAGCTGGACACTGAGGCCTCCCTGTTGTATCCCAGGTGTGTGAGCTGTGTCACAGTATATACCCCTTACTGGGTAATGATCCATCATATGATCTGTCAACACACTCATGCTACTGCATAGCTACTTGCCAAGCTGATGACTGTCAATCTCTGTACAGATGTGCAGTTGGCAGGTATCCAGCTGGGATATATACAGGCAACTTAAGACATGTCTGCCTGGCTGTGTATGAACTGGCACATATAGGAGATGTCACCACACTACCATAGTCAACAGAACATGCTTGGGTACAGGTCTCCATCACAGACACTAACCATGTGTTGTAATGCACACCTGGAGGATTGGCTGATGCATGTCATTCTCACCTTGAGGGTCACCACAGTAGTGTCTGTCGATAGATTGCCCACTGCCTCCTGGCAGGTGGCAGGATACCACTGCACACACAGCCCCTACACAACCCATCTCCCCTTGGACAATAGCTAGGTACACAATTATGACCACCTGCAGCGATGCACCCCTGTACTGACACTTGCACATGTGCATGACTGAGTATAACAGTGTCTGTGTGTTAGCACACCTGTACTTGGGAATTCCATGAGGGACTTCACAACCAACACAACACCCATTGACATGGCTGCTTCTGTATGCGATATTACATGTACACTGTTAATCCCCCCCATACCGGCTACATGAGCCTTGCAGTACCAGCACAACAGTGTTTTACAAATGAGTTGATAGGCATGGGATACCCTTTGTGTTCTGGCATGTGTGTGTAGTTGTGCATGTCCGTATATATGTAGGATACAGCATTCCGAGGCCACATACTCCTATTACAATACCCATTGCCACACAGTAATACAGATAGTGTTGTTGCTGCCCATAAGTGAAGCATGACAATGCAACACCCTACTATGCATGTGGCATGTGCATTAGATGCATATCCCTCGAGTACCACTGTTGGGGTATACTATGGGTTGTATCGCAGTCACAGCCAATGTGTGATGGTGGGTATGGCAGAGTGTCAACATGGGTTTCAGGGAGTACAATATCCACTGGGCGATGTGAGTGCTGTGTACACTGTCATTATACCAAGCTACACCCGGTATATGTCCCATGTACCATGTTATGGTTATCACTGTCACCATCATCCATACAGGAAACTGATACCACAATCCAAGCCAGTTATGCAAGTGTTGTGTGCAGCCTACCTGTAACACATTGGACACATGGTCAAGTTAGTTAGCAGAGATAGGCCCTGGTATCTTGAATGTGTGTCTGGCTGTTATGTGTCTGTTAATGTGTATATGATGGTATGTCACACTACATATTGTCCATAAACACTCATTACATCCCCCATTAGCATACTGTACATATATGAGGATGTTCTGCATGTAACATGTGACCTGGGACACACCTCACCCTAAATGTTGTGTGGTGTGTGTGATGTAAGCCACACACTTCAGTATCACTATATAGCTATGTAGAGGTCTAGTCCCAGTGTTGCCAAGTAACAGTGTGCATGTATGTGGATGGGTCTACATCAGGTTGCAGGGTATACACACCTCAGCTGTTCACCTGTTCATGTGGCACAGGTAATAACCATTTTAGTAACCTGTGACATGTGTTCAACTGTACCCCAGATATGTCACAGCCATGGTGTCACCACAGTGCCATACCCTGTTGTGGAATATAACTGCAGACCATCCTTGTGCTGACACATGCGCACCTACAACACAAATGGATAACATTATAGGGATGGCAATCGACCAGTGGTACTTACAGCTATAATGCATCATTGCTGGACAGCTACACTACCTGCTATATATACATTACACTTTACTCCTTGCAACAGGTTACACTGCAGTACTGTAGTACACTATAGTACAGTCACCATGTGCATCAAAACCATATTAGCCTGTCCCTGCATTGATGGTATGGATGACAGGGATGTGGTACAGGTATCATCATATGCACAGGGCATCCTTGTGCTGACACAAGTACACCTACAACACAAATGGATAACAATACAGAGACCACAACAAAACAGTGTTACTAACAGCCATAAGGCATCATTGCTGGATGGCTACACTACCTGCCATGTATGCATTAAACTTTACTCCCTTTAACATGTTACACTGCAGTACTGTGGTACACCATAGTACAGTCACCATATGCATCAGAACCATTTTAGCCTGTCCCTGCATTGACGGTATGGATGACAGGGATGTGGCACAGGTATTATCATATGCACAGGGTGTGATGTTGGTTTGCTAGAGGCTGAGGGTGGGCCATACATTTGACACCATGTGTGTGGGTGAGTGGTATACTGTGGTGAGCTGGGTGTGGTGATGTGGTGTGTGTAGGTATGGGGTTGCCCTAGGTGTGTTTGCATAGTGTGTTGGTTTGCATGCACACAGTTCTGCCATATGGCTGCCCTACACAGGTGTTTATGGATAGCTGCAGACCATACCTGGCAGGGTGTGCAGTTCACTGCCTCCAGGCATGGACACATGGACTGTGCATGCCAGGGTTTCCATGGGCACGTCCAGGTACAGGCCTCAATGTGCTACTCTCACCTGACCATGACAAATGTCTGCCTGTACCAGGTCCCTCCTGGGACTAGCCAGGACCACATTGCTCATGGCCTGGTGTGGTGTGGACAGTGCCCCCCTGCAGTGCTGGAGCTGGTACTGCCACTACAGGACCCCCTTGGTGTCCTAGCACATCACATTGACTACCAGCTATTGGCATTACTGGCCTACATCTACACGGCTGTCGCCACACTCCCACCACACATTCAAGCACAGACAGACCATGGTTGATGAGGGCTATCATCTCACCAGATGATCTATACATGAACTCAGTTAATCCATGGATGGCACCATCCAGTTCACGGCGTTGTCATTTGCAGATGTGAGAGCAGCCCTCTGCAACCTCAGGCCCTGTCTGTGGTAACATTCTATACGTGCCTGCACTGCCATGACAGCCTGAAACATGTGCCTGCTAGTACCAGCTATGTTGCCTCTGCCAGGGGCATGATGTCCAGTGACCCTACCATGAGCACCCTGGGACATCTGCCTATGTGGTGCCCTGCCAGACATCCAGCTATGCCTTTTGTGACTGGACGCAGTAGGCATGGTTACCACACTTTCCTGTGCAATGGCACCGAATGCCAGCTGTCCCTCTGCTATCGCCACTGGTAATGGGGTGTGTATAGGCACTGAAACTATATGCGGGGTTGGGGTGGCTAAAAGGGGGATGTAAAATGTTGGTGCAGTGTCGCCCCCTGAAACCGCACCTGTGCCTCAACAGTACTATCATCATCTTCAGTGTCTGTATGGACACCAACATGAGATTGCATGCAGGAGGGAGCCTGACCCACCTCGCCACCTATGGGGGAAAACAATAAATGCACTTTAAAATGTACAGCATTGCCTAACAGTATGTATACACACACACACACACACACACACACACACACACACACACACACACACACACACACACACACACACACACCTCCTTAATCTGTCCGTGGCTTTACAGACAGTCCCACGTATATGTTCATGTGGTACCCCATCCTGCATCACACTTTTTAACATACACACATTGATACCACTCATTAACGTATCAATCCTCTAAATGCCTACACAAGCAGTCACAACACAAGGCCTGTTGCTACTTTACCTGCCTGACCTGTGTGTAGTAGTTTTACATGGCCTCACTGCTGTCATTCGGTATGCACCCTCTGCATGTCTGGACATCATAACCATGGCCCCTATATGTGTGAGATACTATGTTCTATCCATGATATCACACACTGGTGTGTCATGTGTATGTAATGCTTAGTACATCCCAGATATGCTGCTCCTCCCTGGTGTTGACTAGTACTTCCCCAATGCATCTGTAGTGCTGCATGTGTGGGTTGTAGGTGACATCTCTGCTGAATGTGAAATTAAGGGTGTACCTGGTGTCTACCTTCCTTCTGTATGCCTGTTCCATGCTACAGACCATATTTAACTATCAGCTGTCCTGTGATTACACACAAGACAGGTATTCCTGGTGTGTAATGTGGCAGTCCATGTACATGTACTGCATGATCCCAGAGGGAGGTAATGCTGTATGAACACCCCACAATCACACATGTGCATACATAGCCAGTCATACAAACACACATACATGCACACGAGCATCCTACATGCATCAACCTCCCTCCACTTCACTAGAGTGACCCTACAGACAAAGTGACTACCCACCAGGATGCACATAAATATACAGGTGAGGTTGCACAATGAAAGTACACACAGTCCTCCTATTACCCCTCTGTCAACATGCATAACATATGGTACCCGACAGCATGCAGTGCAACTATAGTCAATCCATGCTGACAACAGTATATATGTGTGTGATGCATGTGCTGTGTCACTAGGTGAAGCTCCTTTCCCTGGATACCACTGCGCCTCTGAACATGGTATTTCTGTGCACCTGTTCTGCACCCTGCCATGTACTGTGCACCACACCTCACAGGTGTATGGCCCATTGCTAAATGTGTACTACTGTGTCAGTTATGTCAGCTTTAATGCTCACAGCCCCTATCTTTTACAGCAACACATACCTGGTATGATATGTGGACAGATGTCCTTTGTGAAAGCCTGATGTCTGATGCACAGTTCTCAACATCAGCGGACCATGTATGACCAATCCAATACTCTTACAGTGACAACGATCAGAGCATACCATGGTTGTGGGAGGTGTACACACCTTTATTGATTTGACGCACCCATCCTTGGTCTGCCATGGGACCACATTACCACGTATCTTAGCAGTACATGAGCCCGATATGTGACATATGTCCTGTACTTTTATATGCAGTGTCTACGGATTGTGTTATGTGTGCAGCTGCTGACCATGATGCATACACACTGTGTAGGCATATGTGTGCACACACCCTTATCATGACGGTTTATCGCACCTCTTGTTGTGTGTACTACCGCAGTCCCTACTCCTGGCAGGGGTATACCAGCATGGGCCATCTGCATTTGCCAGTGTATGTTCAGTCTGCCCTACACATGTCCCCCTATTCTGCATGATTGCAAGGTGTACTCATGTGCACATCCCATGGTGTTCACATATTGCCATGACTATTGCTGTGGGGGTAGGGTTATGGCCGCCACAGGTCCTGAACCTGACTATGTGCAGATAGAGCAATTCCTAGCATCCTTAGGATCCCTGCTGCAGTGCAGTGGTGTGTCATGCTGACACCCCCCCTTCAGCCTTTTTGCAGATGCATGACAAGTAAGCCCTACATGTGTCACTTTGCAGTGTCCCATACAATGAACACCACATGTTACAGCCTAGTCCCAGCTGATATTGTGGTCTACTGTAATGCCTTATGCCATAGTGTATCTCTACAGCAGTTGCCATTGTCCTACAGGTGTATACACTGGTGTTGCACTGTATATGGGTGTTGTTCCGAACATGTCCCTACTGTAGATCATGTCTCCCACCATTATGTTACTCCCTGTATATGTTACTCCCTGTGGACACATTCAGCAATAACAGGATGTTAGTTATCATGCAGGTGTCTGACATACCCTTCCAGTACCCCATCATGGTCACCCCTGTGACACTGTGCATTTCACAGCAACAATACGTGCACATGTACAGCATGCATTCTGGGTAGGTGTGTTAGATGTGTGCATGGAATATATCATCACCATTACATGCCCAGTGTGTTGGCAAGCATCTACATAAACCATACTCACCAGCTACAGGCTGCTGCCTTGGTGGTATCCTGGAGGAACCTACATAAGAGGGTGAGAGATGCAATGTTAGTGGCCACACCTGTGGCAGTGCTACAAGGTGGGTGCAGTATTACAATACATCAATGGTACATTTCCACAATACTACCACATTTGGAAATCTGTTTTTCACTACTATGCAGCAACACAATATATCTATGACATGTCAGATATGCATGATCTACCTGTACCGATGCAGATGTATACACAGTAGTGGTCTACTGATGTGCCCTGTGTTCTTACCTGCACAATCCTCACCACAGCCCAACATCATTGACCCTGTGGACTAGGTCATTCCACAGGGTGGTCCACTCCTGCTGGTCATGGGCAGCCCTGCCAAAGAACACAGGGTAGTGTTGGATTAAATATGTGACAAGCGTTTCATTTTCAGCTGCTGAATATGTTGGCAGATGTGCATGTGACACCTTGGCTGAAAGACATAAAGATGGAAATAGGTCTGAGCAACTCATACATCAAGGTTACCACTGTTCTTAATACACATCTCTGTCACCCCCTCCACCATATCAGCTACAACAAACTGTATGCACAACTCATTAGGTATGGCTAAAGCTTACCTACCAGTGGGACAGATATTGTATTGTACCACACTTTCTGCTATGTGATTGTAGCCATGTTCCCTGTGTGGACACTATCATTGCTGGCCTGTTTCAGACTATTCACCTGCATGCCATTGTCAGGGCCCCGATGGTTCCATATATGCCTGTGGTATAGATGCTTTGTGATTGCTGCATATCTGACATTCTGTGTTATTGGGTATAGATATACTGCTGTTGGATAGTTTGCATGATGTAAGTAATGTTGATTTTTTTTTCGGGCTGTGACTTGCGCTTCCTCTCTCTCTCTCTTTCTCTCACACTCACACACTCTTTCTCTCTCTCTCTCTCTCTAGTAAATAGATTGAGCTGCTTTGAATAGTTTGCAGCATGGATTTTATAGGTGATGCACATGATCAGGTGATGGCCTCTACACCAATTAGTGTCCTTCACGTGCTACCTGCATGCAGCTTTCTGTGTAGTACTTCCAATTACCACTGTCATGGCAATCACCTGATATAAATCCCTACATCATGTGGGCGTGGTCTCTTTACCTTTCCTGTGTGATGGACATCCTTCCTGTGTGTGGGCATCAGTGTTACAGACAGTAGGTAGCAATACCTCTTACAGGAGAACCAGCACACTCAGGCCAGCTATATATTTGTAGGAAGTTCCAGAACTACAGACAGAGTATAAGTAGAGTTGTTGTATGCATTGTATAGTTCTTGTGTTATAAGGTTTGTGTGTACATACTAGTTTAACTTGGAATGCAGTCTGTCTGCATAGCTCTCAACTGTGGGTCTATCCTCTTGATGACCAGAGGTGTGCCTATTATGTTTTGTCTGTCCACCACACAGGTCTTGTGTCAGATATTTCACTGGCAGTGTGTATTGAGTGTTTGCAGTAAATGGCTACATCCATTTCTGTTTCTAACTGCTAATTCTTGACTAAGGGTATGTTACAGACTATCCTGTAACACCAGCAACTTGCTCAGTGTATGACAACAGTTTTCCACATATGGGCCTGTGTTCCAGCCTCTGTCCTCCACCTACATACCAGGCTTTGCATATATGACATGCTGTCAGTGATTGTTCTATAGTGGGATGTAAGTATGTCATGCTGCCATTCCTGCCATCAGTCCACTGCTGTTGTGTCCCCCACACATACAGTGGGGTTGGGGCCATATATGTGTGGGCTTCACCTACACAATACATGTGTTCTCTTATGCACTCCAGAGGTCAGTGTATGTAACAGTGGTATATGGCCCTGTATTATTGGGTCTGGGGGGGCTGGGTAGCACCATGCATCAGGGGTAATCTGCCTTAAGGTATCTGGATGTACATTACCATACACTCCACCTTGGGTAAATGCAGGCCTATTGCCTCCTGCCATACAGACTGTTCTGTTTGTCAGTGTGATTGTGATGCTGACAGTTATGCCTTGTTATGTAACAGTTACATCCCATTGTGTCAACTGAGGTCTTTGCTGCCAAGGGATTGTGTACAGAGTGTAGATAGAGGCTGATGAACTATATATCTGCATTACTTACTGTTGATTGTTTGGTGTCCTGTGGCCCAGTCTGTCTTTACTATTGTACTATTTGAAGGCCTTGGCCTGGACAGCAACATTTGTAAACCTTTCCAGACTACTGTATTAGTATAACAGTTTCACAGTTGCATTACTCTGTTTATATGGATGTCAGTGTCTAAACTGCTATATGACTTGGCATATACAACTGTAATAGTACACAAATAAAGCTTTCCCATGTATGCAAACCTGTGTGCAGTGTTATATCCTTTGACTTCTCTGTGGGTATATGTTGCAGGCAACGATTGCTATTTGTATGCCTGGCTCATACAGTCTACAGTTGGTAAGGTGGTAACTGTAGGCTTAGTGGCTGTTCCATATTGTGTGCACCTTCTACATATATATCTTACTATACATCTCTCTGCGTGTGTATGTGTAGTTACATATCTATCAATCTATCTATCTATACACACACACACACACACACACACACACACACACACACACACACACACACACACACACATATATATATATATATTCAAATGTATATCTGTATCTGTATCTGCATATATGTGTCTGTGTATATGTATCCTAGGGATGTTGATTGCTTCCACATTGTACATTCCCTATGGAAGCCAGACTGTACTGCATAATATGGTACTGATACCAGCCTGACATCATACAGGTGGGATGGAGTACTATTAACATCTTGTGCCCATGTCTTGTCAGGTCCTGGTTATGGGATCTGCAACAGTTGGTAGTATATTGCAGGGCAGATGTGTTTGGCTGTGGGGAGGAATACCTATTCGTACTAGACGTATGTTGTTTGGGGCCTCTCAACCTCATTACCGGTGCACGTGGACATATATGTTTTTGTTATGTTCCTATTGTTATCTACAGCTGTATGTTCATATATACCTATATAGATATATATATATATCTGCTTATATATATATATATATATATATATATATATATATATATATATATATATATATATATATATATATATATATATATATATATATTTTTTTTTTTTTTTTATTTTATTTATTATTTTATTGGTAGTTGGTTTTATAGTCCATTGGGCCATAAAGAAAGAACCCTAATTTCAATGGAGGGAGAAAAGCTCCACAAAAAAAATGTACATTCAACATTTGACAGAGAAAAATGTAGGTACAGAGAGTTAATAATACAATGTAGACAGGATACAAGTGAAAACTTATCAAATATACAGTAGCAGTCATAACAGTTAATACATTGAGAACAAATGTTAAACATTATACAGATTAGAGAACAAACATAGTAGCTATATAAAGTAGGATGAGATATTGGAGGACTATGAGTAGAGTTAGTTATGTAGGGTGGGAGCATGAGCATTCCCACTGTGATGCTAACACTATTTCAAGTAATCATTGATCCATTAGATGCTGAGAGAGCAGGCATCTTGAGGTGAAGTTGCAGTGTTGTAGTATAGAAAGGGCAGAAAGATGTTTTATAGTTGGAATCATCTGCACATTGGATGCTTAGAGTATGATTTGTTTGGAAGGAAGTGTTAATAAAAATATTGAAGAGAAGAGACCAAGTATGGAGCCTTTAGGAACCCCTGTAGGGTACCTAAGGAAAGAGGAGGTATTTTTTCCATTTTACAGCTTAGTTTCTGTTAGATAGATAACTAGAGAACGAGTTTCAGCTGCTAAGTAAGAGAAAGTACATGGGGATTGGTTCAGGAGCATTGCACATGGTAGTAAAATTTAAGTATTTAATGAATAGTAGATGTAGGTAGAGGAGGGGGGGAGTGGGGGGGGGGTGTAGGGATAGATATAGAGGTGGTGAGAAGAGGGGGTAGAGGTAGAGTGGGTGGGGAGGGGGGCATAGGAAGAGAGAGAGGGGGGGTGGGTGAGGGAGTATTGATAGCAGGGAGGTGTTGGTGAATGAGGAGGTGAATTTGGAAATAGAGTCAATATATATATATATATATATATATATATATATATATATATATATACATATAGATGTAGACTAGAATATATATATATTGGAGGAGTATATATATATATATATATATATATATAGATGTATGCATATGTATGTCTATAAGCTGATATATATATCTATATATATATTTTATATATGTATATATATATATATATATATATATATATATATATATATATATATATATATGTTATATCTATTTAGATATTAATATATATACACACACACACACACATACATCTACATGTTACAATACATTCTCTGTACTGTTGAATGACTGGGCTGGATGATATGTTTGAGAAAATATCAGGGTTATGTATATCCGACATGGCTTAGTAATAAATCACTTTGGCTATGGTGTGCAGGGTCCTGGGTACGAGCCTTGCAGAAGCTGTTTATTTAACAAGGGCCATTGGATACAGAGTGATTAAGGCACTTTTAAGCAGTTGTAAGCAGGTTTGTGCGGGTTTGCGCAGAGGTAAGCACTGCTAACTTCCGGTTGCAGTTTCTTATACTGATTTAGCTTCTAAATTGCTTAACCTGTGTAGGCATTCCTTAGCCCCTGTGAAAACAAGCTTAAACCCACTTACTGCTACTTAAAAGTGCTTACTCTCACTCTAATTTCTTCAAAAGAAAAGAAAAAAGGGTTGATAGGAAAGTAGTGAAAAAATGGCATAAAGAGGGAAAGGCAGTAGGGAAAATAGCTAGGGATGTGCAGGAAGGGTGTTGGGAAGGTCCATAGCTGCCCATTTCTTCTACAGTAATAGCTGTGCATATACACTGAATTTGGAGGTAGATTTGGGCACTCAAACCCCTGAGAGAGGGGTGAGGACAGCAATAATATGTTGTGATGCCAGTTAGACCAGATTACATGTGTCCAGTGGACATGTGTGCGAAATGGACAGCTATGTATGGGGACAGATTTTTTTTTTTGGAAATAGATTGCCCTTTTTTTCAGGTGAGATTGGGATGTTGGGGAGGGATAGTAGGTATATTTGGGGAGGCAGGTTGGGTAGGTTAACAGACAAAACAAACAAGATGCATACAAGTGAGGTATATGACACATGTTGGGGGTAAACATCTTGATGGGGAGGGGTCTTGGGAAATTGGAAGCCCATGATCCCCCTAGTGGAAACAGTGGGGCTGAGATCCCCACCCAAGGGCATTCACCACTTCATCTTTACAGCCCCGAAGGTGGCTGTGCTGGGAGCTGAATTCAAGAGCCAAGTTGATCATCTAGTTGTGACACACGGTCCTCGAGCTGGCATAGCAGATCTCCAACCTCCCTGTGAAGCTCACTACGCACCACGACCCAGACCTAGCGATGAGTGACAGGTTCCTGTCTGCACCCGGTCCTGGAGGGGATAAGCCTCATCCCCTGAGGCAGTTCCACCTAGAAGTGGTGCCGGATCAGTGGACGAGTAGGTCCCGGGTTGGACCCCAGACATGCTGCTGCTCAGATCCATGGCCAACTGAGGTGGGACAGGTGGGTTCTCTGGGACCAGCTTTCCCAAATGTGCTATAGTGTTTAGATTTTATCATCATATGTGGGTTAGTAATAGTCAACACATTCTAGGGTTAGGTATAACAGCATGCATAGATATTCCCATTAACCCAGACACCAGATATGGAACAGTTGAATAGCAAACGGAACACATGCATATATGGGACCACAGTGGCAATGACAGCAGAATGGAATAATTCAATATAGCACATGCATGGAAACAAATTTAAATATATATCAAGCAATAGGACATAATCAGAAGAGTGGAGTCATTACATACTGGTTGAGGTGGGTATGTAGTTTATTGTTGGAGGTATGGTGGGGAAGAGTGAAAGATGTCAATTAACAACTAGTATATTCCTGTAGTCCACACTACTTTCCTAGTCAGTGCTATTATCTGTACCTTACAAGTATTACTACATTACCATATAGCCTTAATTTGGACATTGATATGGCTATCATCATTGTTATACATGAACTGGTTTTACCTGCAGTATACACCTCTTGCCTGGTATACCTGTGAGGGACTGTTTGTTAACACTAACTGATTCTACACATACTCCCAGATTCTGGGTTGATGTGCACATAGCTATCCAACTTGTTCTGCACAGACTCTGGCCATGTCTTGACCACATGCAGGTGTACCGGGACATATCTAGACTATTGCCCTCTTCAACCTTTAGTGACTTACCACTCACACGTACATGCTTTCCTACACAGTTATATTATGTAGCACAGTGTGGGTGACAGTGATCAGTGATATTTTATTTATCAGAGCAACTGCAACACAGTACCAGTACAGGGTATCTAGGTTTTTATTTCTTGGCACAGTGTTCATATCTGACATACCTGTGGGAGCAATGTTTGTTGGCACTACCTGAATGTTGCCACACAAAGTTCCAGATTACACATTAGTATTATGCACATACATCTCACTCTATTACTGTACACACTCTGGTCACAGCGTGACAACATGGGGGTGTAGATAGGACATACTTGGCTTATTAATCTCATAACAGTTTCAGGAGTTGCTAGAGTGACAGGTATGTTCTCATAGATGTGTAACAATCAGATGTATTCCCTGTTTGGTGCCTAATCATCTGGGATCATCCCACAGACTTGTCAGGGAGACAGAGTGGCAGGCAGCAGATATGGACCCATATACTGGGCATTTTGGTCTTATCTGTACAGTTGTGGGCTATGATTCTGTATGCAGCCTAGTTCCACTCCCAGGATTCAGACCATGGATGTGTCTGCTACAACTTAAACACTGTCCATCAGAGTTGTGTGTGCTGTATAGATATTGCTGCATATCTCCTATCTGCTTTCTGTCTTATAATTCTCATGTGGTTTTGCATTCTGACCTTGTATTACAACACTCATGCAGGATTTCCTAGACAGTTATATTTTGTAGGACAGTGTGGGGGACAGTGATGAGTAATACCTTATTATTCAGAGCAACTGCATCAGTCACAATGCCATACAATACCAAAGTAAACAGTACCAGTACAGGGTATCATTCTTGTATTTCTGGGCACAGTGTTGGTATCTGACAGACCTGTGGGAGAAATGTTTGTTAGCACTACCTGAATGTTGCCACACACAGTACCAAATTCCACATTGCTATTATACACATACATCTCACTCTGTTACTGTACACATTCTGGCCACAGCTTGGCAACATGGGGGTGTAAATGGGACATACGTGGCTTCTTACTCTCATAAGGTTTTGGGGAGTTGCTAGTGTGCCAGCTTTGTTCTCATAGATGCGTGTCAATCAGTTGTATTTCCTGTTTGCTGTCTATACATCTGGGTTCATCCCACTGATTTCCCAGCAGGACAGGTTGACAGGCAACAGATATGGGCCACTTTACTAGACATTCTGGATATATCTGTACAGCTGTGGGGTATGATTCTGTATGCAGACTACTACCACTGCCAGGATTTGAACCATGGTTGTGTGTGCTAAAAATACAACAGCTCACGTCTCAGTTGCATGTGCTATTTGGATTGTGCTGTTTACCTGTTCTCTGTTTTCTGTCTATGTGTCTCTCAGTTGTACTAAATGGCCTCTGGGAATTACAGCAGTCATATACAAGCATTCCTACACATTCTATTTATGGTGCACAGTGTGGGTAACAGTGCTTAATACAACAGTACTATTATGTGATTGCAAATCTACATTACCATATGATACCAGAGTATATACATGCAGTGCAGCAGTTAGACCTTTATTGTCAGGCTATTACACTTTTATTTACATGCAAACCATATGAGACTCTTCCTGCCATATTCACCGGTGTATGCAGTACTTGCCTTAAATAATACAGGTTTTATACAGGCAATTAATGTACTAATACTTTTAGATTTATTTCCAATGACAGTACATGCAAGGGTATTACTGACCTGCCTCACATCACAACCTCTCCATGTGACTTCCATGGGCCTCCTGGTTCATGGCCCACTCACTTGCAGCTGTGGAGGACATAAGAGGAATATTTAGCCATAACTATCCATAATATACATGAGCTGGCAATTATTACACACAAGTGGAGTGATACTTACACACAGCTGGGACATTCCCTGCCATTCTAGCCTATTGGATCCACTGCTCCAAGAGGTCTCCCTTAAGCTGCTTCAGGTCAGCATAGTGATGCCTGACCTGCTTACCAGTTCAGGGTATGCCAGTGACACTGGTGATGTCATGGGCGAGATGGTCCCAGGCTTCTGCCTTATATTGGAAACCCTGGTACTAGCCCTGCAGCAGTCTCTGTTCATGGTCTTTGACAATGATTCCTGCCATGACTCTGGACTCCTGGATGCACCAGTGCTGGACCCAAAAGCGCACTCCCTCTCTCCTTCCTGACATGGTGCCTGCAAGGGGATGCTACAACTGGTTATGAGATGTATTCCCGCCTGTTGGGTTTAAGTAGGCCAATTTCCCACACTTTACCATGATTGGATGGTTTTGAAAAGGCTAGGCTATGGGCAAACCTGCTTACCTAAGGTTGGCATTGTTTAAAGGAGTATTACACTGGACACATTAAGTTATCTGGCCTACACATTGCTTACACCTCCTAAGCTGGCCTGTGCAATGCTTAGCATTGCATACATTAGACTTTGCATTATATTTTCTTTTCTTTCTGGCATTTATTTATTATTCAATATATCTTATATATCTGCCTGGTATCCATGATTCATGTGTACGTACACTGTATGGGGTCCTTGTGTTTTATTGAGGACTTCAACAATCTGTTACAATTACACCTCATATCTGGGCTTACTGCTGTACTCCAATTTACATATTTATGTTATGTAGTGGGTTATGGAACATATGACTGTATACTGATTCCTTTCACAGGTTCTGTTTGATTTTACTATAGTGAAGACTTGTTTGGTGATACCTCATTCTTCTGCACTGCTGTGATGGCTTGGTGGTTGACTACTGTCTATAGTGTACAGGGTCCTGAGGTCAAGACCTGCAAGGCTGTTTGTTTTGTTGCTGGGCAGAACAAGGGCCATTGGATACAGAGTGATTAAGGCACTTTTGAGCAGTTGTAAGGGGTTTGGTGGGTTTATGCAAAGGTAAGCAATGCTAACCTCCGGTTACTTATGCTTACAGAGAGTTAGCTTCAAAATTGCTTAACCTGTGTGTGCATTGCTTACCCCCATGCAAACAGGCTTAAACACACTTACTAGTGCTTAAATATGCTTACTACTGCTTATTGGTGGCTACACTTGCTTACTAGTGCTTACTCCCGCTTACAATTGCACTGATTTAGACAGTAATATCTAATGGTTCTTGGGAAGGTGGGGGATTTGGAAGCTGTATGGAGTTGTCATTCATTACATATTTTACCTTCAATTTGTATCCATGATTCCTGTGTACATATACTGTATGGGGCACGTGCTTATCTGGGGACTTTGTAACATTATGACACTGACACCTCACATGTGCATTTAATGCAGTACTCCAGTTCACAATTATATGTTATTTAGTAGGTTATACAGCAAAAAAATGTTCATAAACTGATTTCACATGGAAAATGGAATGTGCTGCAGTGGAACTTGAATCGGGAATGCCTGCTCATAAGGCGAACGCTCTGCCCACTACACTATTGCTATACTGCTTCATTTGCATCTATCTTCCTTGTTATCCTCTTCAGGCATTTAAGCTGCATTAACTGGTAGCTAAGCGATGGGCACACATGCACACCTATGGGTAGCTTTAATCGGGTTCATAAAAAAAAAAAAAAAGGTTTGTTTATTTTATATGTTTTTACTATTGCTGTTGTGCACATGGGGAGATGTTGTTGGAGATATGTGGAAACCTATGAGAGGTCTTGCTCATTCCTTTGGCCTTTCTGCTGTTCTTCATTGTGGGGATGTGTATATTCTGAGAGCTCTGCTCTCATAAACGCCCCCTGCACTCATACACACTCCATGTAAGATTAGGAGCTCAGGCAGCGTGCCTTCATTAATATGCATGGTGCGCTGCCATCCTGTTCCTAAACAGCCGCTTCTGTGCAGGATTAAGCTAGTCCTGCACAGAAGAATAGTAAATCCGGGGGAATGTCTTACACTGATCACCTCAAAGCCCTGTCTCTTTACTTTATATCATATAGACTTCTGAGAGGTGACCTTTGCCTGGCATACAGGGCATTCCTGGCCCCTGTTTTGATGAAACTTTTGCACATCTGCAAAACAAGCAACATCAGAACTACAAGATCAAAAGGCATACATTTTCTGCTTGTGAAATAAATAACATCCCTACTTAATTATCAACTGTTAAGAAACTCAGTCAAAAAACAAATAAAAACTGATTAAAAAAACTAGTACATCACAAAAACATCAAAATAATCCCTCAAAATTCTGTAAGGCCGTAACACAACATATTAATCCCAAACAAGGTACTACACCAACCCCATTAACCCCTAACAACTCTGAGTCCATTGCCACCCAATTCAATTTACACTTCACAAATTCAGTACTAGCACTGCTAAATAATGACAGCAACACCCACTAATATTCCACCAATCACAAGCCTTTCTCCATCTTACCTATACAGACCAGCTACATAAACAAACTCCTTGAAAAACTAAAACCAGTATCTCTCACAACTGACAAACTCTCAACTGAGTTTCTTAAACTTGCAGCAGCCATTGCATACCCAATCTCCCTACTAATCAACCATTCCATCTCAGAACATTATATCCCGCTTCACAAAAGTGGCACTTCCACAGAACTATCTAACTATAGGCCAATCTCAATACTTCCACCCCTGGCTAAAATTCTTGAGAAATGCATACACTCACAACTAATTCCCTGTCTACTAGACAATAAACTTCTATCCAACTCTCACCATGGTTTTAGACCAAAACACAACACCACAACCGCTCTCATTAGTTTCACAGACATATTTAACCAGCAAAGAAACAAAGGACAATTTGTATCATCTATCTTCCTTGACATGTCAAAAACTTTTGACATGGTTTCACATCAACAATTTCTCAACAAACCTGCCACCCTAAACCTTTCCCAAAAAAAAATTCTATGATGCCACAACTACTTGTCTAAATGACAACAAACAGTCAAGTGACAAAAAGAAATCTCATCTCTACTACCAGTATCAGTAGGTGTGCCACAAGGTTCAATTCTTGGACCACTATTCTTTGCCATTTTTGCTAACCACCTCAGCTCAACAACCCACACACCATCTATCAGACAGTACGCTGTTGAGTCATCTCTCATCTGTGCAGCCACATCTAGTCCTAAACTCTTACAAATAACTCAAAAAGCTTCTACAGACATATAACATTATCTCTCTCTCAATAAACTCATGCTTAACTCAAATAAGACCAAATTAATGCCACTCCCAAACAACAAAACAGCTCACCTTCCCATCCCGTTCATTATCTACTCCTCTGACAACACCAAAATTGAACCTGTGGAACACACCAAGCTGTTAGGTGTCAGTATCTACAGCACCCATAAATATGACAAGCACATAGCCCAGACTATCAAAAAAAGTACACATCAAACTAAGAACTCTGTATAGAACCAAGCCATTCCTCACCAATGCTTCCAGACAGGCCATTGCCAGAACACAGCTACTATCCATCCTTTTATATGCCTCCCCAATTTTTACAAATCTAAGAAAAAATTACCTTAATAGACTAGAGACCTGCTACAACAAAATAACCAGGTTCGCCTCTAACCACACAAACAGATCCCACCATTGTCTAGCTCTCCACCAGCTAAACTGGATCAAACTTCCAAATTTGTTAACCTTCAATGAGCTAACAACCACTCATACCATCATACACCAACCAAATACTGCCCTGCCCTAAAACAATTAGTACAGCCCTACTCTAACAGTTGAACCCTCTGTTCATTCAACAAATTATTACGTAAGGTCATCAGATCAAATAATAGTCACTGGGATGCTCTGTTCTCCAAACAAATATCTACAATCTGGAACTCTATTCCCCAGCTAATAGTTCTCACAAGCAACTCTTCCACTTTCAAAAAACTACTCAAGGAGCATCTTACAAATAACTGGATTTGTCCCTGCTCTTTCTCAGGCTGACCAAACACTACTCAATGCCTTCACTCTTCATTTTTTAATCCTAATTCTGTACAACTCCTCTCTCAAGACCCCACTGCTCTCTCTTCATGTTAAAACTCTCTTTACGAATGCATGACTTTCTTCACGCTTTCACAACTAATCACACTGCCATTCAATTTGTACCTCTATCTCAACAAGTCAGATTTTGTTACCCTAACATCCATTATTAGACCACTCTCATTACTTACAAACAAAATATATCTAACTTCTACTATGGTCATCTGAACTCTCTAACATCTCCAATGTTGTCCTGAAGTATTTAAATAATTGTATTAATTATAATTATGTTTACTTTATAACAACTGCTGTATATAGCTACACTGAAATACATTAACTTTATGTGTTCTATTTTAATATTATGTTCTTGGATCTTTTCTCCCCAGGCCTCCACTGAAAATGGACTACTAGCCCAGTTGGACACTCCCAGTAAACAAATGTAAAATAAATAAATAAAATAATAAATACATTGGAGAGATAGATATGCTTCTCAGTGAATTCACATTCACTGGAACAGGCTCCCCATCCATGTGACGCAGAGCCCCCCCCCTATCCCTTTTTAAGTGTAACTTGGAGCAATGGATGGGTAATCAAAAATAAACCCCTGCTCTGGCTGTCATGTATCTGATGAGCAGAGGCAGCCAGTACATTACCACATATACAAATCAAATTTGTGGGTCAAATTTGTTTCCATTTTTTTTCCTTTGGGTTCATTTGACCACTTACAAAAGGTTCTTTTGGGATTTATTTGTGGTTTGCAAGATAGACTTATAAGGGCCTTAGTAGTCATTAGCTTAGTATATACCTATGAACCTATGAACACACACATTTACTGATGATTTATAAGTATAATTCTTGTGTATTATGACATAAAATGGTACACACAGGACAATAAGACCATATCTGAACAAGAAAAGACTTCATTTGTGAATGTAGAAACACAAGCAGCTAATCTACTCATAGCTTACCTTTTGATGTGCAGAGGCAGGCGACTATACCTAACAGTATGTGCACCTCATTGCACACAGCTATTAAGTACTATTTGTGCCATACATAATTGATGAGATTCATTAGCATAGATTGTTTTGGAATCATGGACATAAGTTCTCAAATCCTGACACATTAACCAATAGCTCAATGTAAGTATACAGTGCATAGAGCAAATGCCCAGTAGTTGCTAGTGCATGTGTACATGTACAGCACATTCTTGATGTATCTGTGGGCTGCTACCAACTTCATTGTGCCAATTTTAAAAAGTGATAATGCTGTATTTCCAGATCATTCCCTTGCTACCTGTGAACTGAGTGGCACCACAGAAGGTAATTTTATGAAAGTGTTTCAAAACTGTCAACAACTTCGAGGAAGATGTTCACAGAGAGGAGACTGTCGTGCATCTGAGTCTCCAGCTGGACTGAGGAGGAAATAATGCAGATGCTTACCATGTATGTGTAACATGAGGTGAGGATGTGGGCATACCAGAGGAACTTCACCCAGATTGATATTTGGAACCTGATTGCCAAGGAGCTTCACTAACAGACAGAGATCTTCAGGGCTAGTATGCAGGTCCACCACTGCTATGACAACCTCCATCACAGGGATCAGGATTGATTTCCAGAGTGGATTGGTGATGCCCACATACAGCCACCAGATCCCTATAGTAGGTGAAATATTCCACAGCCTAACACCTTTTCCTTTTATTTTGCAAGTATTAAAATGATATTGTGCATTAATGACATTTGTTTCCACAGTATATCTGGTGCATTCTAGTGATTGTAATGATGCATACATAGGTAACAAATTGTAGAACACACATATTTATAATGCTCTGGCTGCTTAGTTTTAGTATCATGAATCATCAGTAAGTGTCATGTTGTTGTTGTTGTGTCTTTTGGCTTTCCCCGGTTAGGGGTTGCCACAGCGGAACTCCGGTCCGCTAATGATTGGCATTAGATTTTTTCATGCCGAGTTTCCAACTCTGATGCACAACCTTCAATGAAGGTATGCCCATTCACACATGTCTCCACACAGAAGACGCTCTAGCTGAGAATCGAACAGGACAACATCTTACTGTGAGGCGACAACGCTACCACAGCACCACCACCGCAGTTGTTTTATAATCCTCAACATTTCAATATTAGTGGATGGATGATAGCACATTCCACAGTTATCATTAGTTGAACAGAAGCTTAACTACATATCCAGAAAACAAACAGCACCAGAATTACCCATTCTAAAAACTTAAACCTTGTTTGTCATATAAATGGGACCTGTTGGAAAGATAGGTATGTATCCCAGAGACTACCCCGTCTATGGAACAGGCTTACAATCCATGTGAAGCAGAGTTCCTCCCTAATCCAATTCAAGTGCAACTTGGACAAATGGATGGGAAACTGGAAATTCATCCCTGGTTTGGCACCTATGTCTGTGATCCAAACAGATAACCTGTAAATGGTTCATCTCCCAATCCCATGACTACACTTGTCAAGGGTATCAAAACTTGTCAGAGATTTGGGATGCATGGTGAGCCTTAAAAAGGCCCTTGTGGTCATTAACCTGGTAAACACCTATACACCTATGAATTGTAGGTATGCATTATTTTATTGCATAATATTACAGCACCTATCATTGTCAGTGGGTTAGTGCTTTAACATATTGATATGTATGTAAAATGCTTTAAGCAAGTTTTATAATACTGAGGAAGAGTAACACTGAAAGCTTTATTTTGTTAAATAAAGTGTGTTTTTCATCAGATTTTTTTTTGTTTTATGATCTGTTTTTACTTCTGGTGTAATTAACTACAGCCAATTTGTGTTTGGTGATATTCTTTGGCTATTTGGATCCACTGTGGGCGCTTTGGTTTACTGAACAGCTGATACAGAGTATGCAGAATATGCAAGCTAAAAATTCTGTTTGTGAACTAATTGTACTTTTCAAACAATCCACTGCTGGCTCAAGTTATAGTTACCAGTGAGGTTAATATGGGAACTGCCTCCCAAACCAATGGTAACCTTGGCAAACTATTTCTTCAATTAGAGAGGAAAGTTCAATCATTTAAAAAACTCCAATGGCAGTGGCTTAGCTTCTCAGCTAATTTGGAGTTAAATATGGTACCAAGAGGTTTGTGAATTTAAAAATGCCAGCATAAGCTAATACCTATCCAGAATTGTTAAAAGCATGCTAGCAGTTAAACTTGAAGTTAAGCAGAGAATATATGATTCTTATGAATGACTTTTTTACCAGTGTAGAGAAGGAACTGTCAGATGAAATAATGAACCTTGAAAATGAAGTAACAGGCTCTGCTTCCTTTACAAATGTAGTTCATTTATATCAGCAGATGCTTGAAAGAATAAAAGTACTGGATAGTAAACTACAAGCCACTAAGCAGCGTAAATAGTAGAGGGACATAAATGACTTTAACATAGGACATATTTTTTCATGGCCGAGGGCTTCGGCCACATCTAATAGTCATAGTAATCATAGAAAAAATGGTTCAATGTATGATTTAGATACTTTCACTGAACCTGAAGGCTCAGGGAATAGACAATGTCACGTATCCAATCAGCAGACTCCCCACACTGACAGACAAGGGCAGTCTTCATATCAGATCAATGAGGAATCAAGTAATGGTACAGCGAATGAGGTGATTAGCCAAGAAGCCGATAATAGTCTGGAAGACAGAAGGTAAGTTTCTTTTAGTTCTGTGAGTACATCAGCAGGCAACACATCAATGGAACCAGCTTCTACTCCATTGGTAAATAGGAATGGAGAAACTTTTTTAAGAATAACCAAGCCAGTAATGGCGAGACTACCCGAGAAAGTTCTCAACAGCAGCCTGTCTTTTCAGCAACCAAGAGAATGAACAGCAGTCCCCTACCTCGAAGCAAGCAAGGACACAGGTAGCTGGTAAGCTGGGAAGTTCTGTGGTCAATTTATCAAGCTTTCATCTAACACTAGCAGCTGAAAGCCTTTTAAATAAAGGCTTACAGTTTATTCCTAATAGTAGAGACTCAATTGTTGATGCTTTGACTGATTTAAAAGTTTATGTAAGGAATGGTAGTTTAAAAATTACTTTTAAAATTTCAGAACATGAATATATTAATTCTTTGAAGAAATCTAGTGTATTCATTCCAAATAACTGTCCCATTTTGAATGCTTTCTAGTCTGTATGTGAAGAAGATTTAAGGTGTTTATATAATAAGTATTACACTAATAAACAAAAGGCTTGCCACTATAACTTGTCTTACGATGAGTTTAAGGCTTTAAAATAATTAATTGGAAATTGAGATATGAGCTGAATACATTGAGCTAATGACTGAGTTTTTGAATGATAAAATAACTTTTACAGAAATTAACTTCTATGATGTTAAGAGAATTATATCTCAAGTAAATATGTTTGTGTATGACTTGCAGATACAAGGTGATGTTTCACTAGATTTGTTTAATTATTTTACACTAACAGGTCCAGTAACACCAGTGATTTATGGAATCTCTAAGCTACACAAGTCAATAATAAGGCCACCTATGAGACCCATAGTCTCAGGGAGTGGGTGGGTGATGGAACTCTTGTCAATTTATATACAAAATGTATTGAATATATTTTTGAAGATGTATCCTATTTATATAAAAGACACATGTGGCTTTTTAAAAAAATTGTATGGGCCAGAGTTCTGCTGTGGCGACCCCTAACCAGTAAAAGCTGAAAGACACAACAACAATATACATATGATGTGTACCACATAGCATAGAAGAAGTTGCATGCAGCAAGGGGAAGAGGTCTGAGATGTGTGCAGTATACACATGTGATGGGATGGATGGTGTGTGTGTGTGTGTGTGTGTGTGTGTGTGTGTGTGTGTGTGTGTGTGTGTGTGTGTGCAAACAACACAAACAGCATAGTCATGTATAACATGAAACCTGCATGCAGCATAGGTGCATGCAAAATTCAATGACTATTATAAAAGACTTGTATATATTTTCATGCAACCTTATGACAACAAGTGGCACACTCACAAAAAGTATTGAATATATTTTTGAAGATGTGTCCTATTTATATAAAAGACACATGTGACTTTTTAAAAAAATTGTATGGACCAGAGTTCCGCTGTGGCAACCCCTAACCGGTAAAAGCCAAAAGACACAACAACAATATACATATGACGTGTACCACATAGCATAGAAGAAGTTGCATGCAGCAAGGGGAAGAGGTCTGAGATCTGTGCAGTATACACATGTGATGGGATGGATGGTGTGTGTGTGTGTGTGTGTGTGTGTGTGTGTGTGTGTGTGTGTGTGTGTGTGTGTGTGTGTGTGTGTGTGTGTGTGTGTGTGTGTGTGTGTGTGTGTGTGCAAACAACACAAACAGCATAGTCATGTATAACATGAAACCTGCATGCAGCATAGGTGCATGCAAAATTCAATGACTATTATGAAAGACTCGTATATATTTTCATGCAACCTTATGACAACAAGTGGCACACTCACAAAAAGAATGTAATTGTAAAAGGTAAGTATGTATGAGTGGAATAAAGGTAGTCTGGTGTAATCATCTGTTGCACACCACAAGGTGGAGTAAAACATGCACATTTTAAAGTAACAAAGGTCCATGAGGGGCTGCAAAATAACTCAGCCATGCAAAACACTGCAGGCACACTATACTTAAGGTACATTGCAGAGGAATCTATACAGGTACTGCTAGCCACAGAGGTTTAAATGCAGTGTACAAAATAAGCAAAATGCACAAAACAGTAGTCTTGCATCATATAAATGAGGCTGAGCAGGACTATCTTACAGTGCAACTACTTTGTCATATGCAACATTCCACATGAAGCACACTGTATTACACTGCACCCATATAATGGTGCATTATACTATGACTCAGCTATCCACAGGTATACATGCCAAATTTTATGTTCCAAATGAACCGTACATAAACAGATTACACATGGTTGTGAGTTACACATCATTGTCTAAGATTATGATGCCCATCAGCTGTGGCAAATACCACAAAAACATCCACAATTTCAGCACAGCACAAAATACATATGCAGACTAGGCAAATATGTTACTCATTTGCCAGTGATATCACAGGAAAACAAATCACAATAGGACAAGTGTGTATTGTCAGTAATGGTTGAAGTGGTAATGGACCACACATATGTCATATGCCATCACCAGTAAATGTTGTCACATGAACACTCTGTCAGTATGACAGCTTTGCAGTTAATGTCAAAACACAGTCTACAGTGCTTCTGACTGTGAGAGGCAAGGTCCAACAGGCACATGAAAGCAAAAATAATGGGCCACATTAATCAGATTAGATAGGCTATATGCAGATTTCAGGGATACCTGAGTCATTTGTCTGTAGCAATGCCATCATAAATGACTGCAATATATGTCCCTGAAACAGGATGGTTACAGTTTATTCACCATGACCTCGCAAAGCACATGCAGCAGCTGGAGAGACCACAGACGTTCCTCACCAGGAGAATCCAGGGTCTCAAAAATCTACCATACAGAGATAGGCTAAAAGTCCTATCCCTCTACTCAGTTTCATACAGATTCCTCAGAGGTGACCTCTGTCTTGCAAATAAGGTGATCTTGGAACTTGCCTTGATGGGACTGCTGCATATCCATAAACCAAGCTCCACTCAAGTAACCCACACGTGCAGCCTCAACCTGGTCTGTAACATTAACAGGACTTATTGATGAGACAGATTTGTGTCCCAGAGACTCCCTCATCTGTGGAATAGATGCCCTCTCCACATCAAGCAGAGTACATATTTACCCCTTTTTAAGTGCAACCTGGATAACTGGATGGGAAATAGAAAATACATCCCTGGGATTCCATCAGTGTCCCTGTTGGACAGGGGCATTGGGTGCTGATTTGTCTAAACATGGGCTAAACTCTTGGCTAGGCTTACAAGGACCTTGGGGCCAATAGCCTAGTAATTTCCTATGATCCTATGACTGGCAATGTAATGTAATGCAGAAAAATGACAGCCACATATTACTCAAAATGAGAAGTGTGCATCACAAAGTACATAGTGAAAGCATGACTGCAGTATGGGTAAAGGTACAGAATGTGCATATAAGTGAAACAACCCATAATCACTGAAACGCCATGGTGGCAGGATGACATGAGTGGAACATTTAGACAATGTCTACATGGAGTAGTTGCAGTAAAATACACACATGTATAGAAGCGTACATTTTGCACATACCCTATAGAACTGTATAACATAAGACAGAGATAAAAAAAAGAATGATATGGAGATTGAACCCCATATACACCCAAAAATCAACATCGCCGTGAATGCCTGACCCTATGCACCCCCATCTGATGCTGCATTGCATTTACATGATTCCATATTATCATTTGATGTAAGACTATTGTAATTGCTTTATCCATGCAATCCTCAAATATCTGTAATCTATAACAAAGTTAGTGTATGTGTATAAGCGGTGATACACATTTAAAAATTAGTTTATGAAGTTAAGTGTATATATAACTGGTAAAATCAAAGCTCAACAGTGTTATTCATGTTAAACCAATTAGCAAGGAATACTCTCAAGGTCTTGTGGAGAACATAGAAATGCTTAATCCTGCCTACTTTCAGTAGGTATTTATGCACAATAGAACAACTAATACAGGTCTGTACATTACATAAAGGGGCATCCACACATCCAACAATGTCATAGTAGATAAAGTACTTCAAAAATGTGCTGCATATACAAGAGAATACAAAACACTTATGTTGGCTTTGAACCCACAGCTATACTGCGTCCCACAGTACTACTCCTCCTCTTCTAGTGATTAAGCGGTTGTACTAGTCTACATAATGCCCTTATTTTAGGTCCTAGTAGGTGTTCTACATACATATCAATATGTTAAAGCACTAACCCACAGACATTGATAGGTGCTGTAATATTATGCTATAAAATAATGCATACCTACAATTCATAGGTTCGTTGGTATTTATCAGGCTAATGACCACAAGGGCCTTTTTAAGGCTAGCCATGCATCCCAAATCTCTGACAAGTTTTGATAACCTTGACAAGTGTAGGCATGGGCCTGGGAGATGAACCATTTACAAGTTACCTGTTTGGATCAGAGACATAGCTGCCAAACCAGGGATGAATTTCTGGTTTCCCATCCAATTGTTCAAGTTGCATTTGAATTGGAATAGGGAGGAACTCTGCTTCACATGGATTGGGAGCCTGTTCCATAGACGGGGTAGTCTCTGGGATACATACCTATATCTCCAACAGGTTCCATTTATATCACAAACAAGGTTTAAGTCTTTAGAATGGGTAATTCTGGTGCTGTTTGTTTTCTGGATATGCAGTTAAGCTTATGTTCAACTAATGATAACTGTGGAATGTGCTGTCATGCTTCTACTAATGTTGAAATGTTGAGAATTATAAAACAGTACATGACACTTACTGATGATTCATGAAACTAAAAATATGCATGAAACAAAAAAACAATCGGATGAAAAACGCACACTTTATTTAACAAAATAAAGCTTTCGGGTGTTACCCTTCCTCAGTATTATAAAACTTGCATAAAACATTGTCCTTTTGCACATAATTTCAAAAAACACACATGACACAGCCATCCAATGGAATCAAACAATCAAATAATTAAATTCACTTAAAATTTTAAAAAATCTTTTTATATTCACATTTATCTTAAATATGCAACAGTCATTCAATAACATAATAGAGCCAAACTAATGCCCTATATATAATAGTTTTATAAAAATATCAAATCCAAAATAGTATTATTCATATTTCTACTTATATTGTTTCTGTTTCACCACTAGTATTGGCTTTATGGTTACCATATTGTTAAGGCCAGGTATTTTATCCACCTCTAGCCTAAAGATCCATTTATATTCTGCCATCTCTATCTTATTATTAATATCTCCTTTTCTTAGGGTCTTATGTATCACCTCTAAGACTTTAAATTCAAAACAGTGTGAAGAATCATGTTTCATCATATGTTTAGCTAAAGCGTTAGTGGCTACCCCCCTCCTTACCTCCGATTTGTGCTCTATTATATGGTCCCTGAGGCACCTAGAACATTTACCAACATAAAACCCTGTACATGCCATACAGGCTGCTAAATACATTATAGCCACTGTATTACATGTGGCCTGATGCTTCATCTCATATATAACATTAGTTACTGGATGTTGAAAAAACAATTTACTACAAATATTTGCACAGCAGCTGCAATAATAACAGGGGACAGTACTAGGTTTATATGTTACTGGAATCAGTAATTTAACATCAAAATCTTTATAGCATAATTGTCGCTTAAGGCTATTACTGTTTCTATAAGCAAATTTTGGTCTAGTACCCAGTAGGGTTACTAATTCGGGTAAACACATAAGTATTCACTACTTCTTTTGTATTATTGCTTCCACCTGTCTTGTCATAACATTATACGTGGTGACATACCTTAGTACATTGGGAGTACTCTCTATCATATCTTCTCCCTGATTGTAATCACTAAAATCTGGGGGTGCTATCACGTCTCTATCTCTTAGTACACTACTCATTGTACCTAGTACCTGCTTCTCATTATACCCTCTATTTATAAATTACTTTGATACAATTTGCATTTGTTCTCTACATCTTGCCTCCTCGGTATTCAACCTACTAATTCTCATAAATTTACTTTTTATTATTCCTTTAAATATATGTCTAGCATGCATAATATTTATATGTGTGTATTTATTTACTTGAACATTTTTTCTATGTACACAAGTTTTCAAGACATTAAGTTCCCTATATAATTCAACATCCAAGTAAGTTATTTTATCATATGAAAAATTCATCGTGAATTTCAAGAAAGTTGTAGTACTATTCAGAAACTCATTGAATTCTATTAAACTTTGCTCATCCCCTTTCCATACCAAAAAGCAGTCATCCATGAAACGTTGACAAAACAAGACATTCTCTTTAAATAGATTCATGTCACCCATAATATAATCCTTTTCCCATTGACTTAACACAATATTAGCCACACCTGCAAGTTGTAAAAATGGTACTCCATTAAATTGAAACACATTGTTTGCTAGAACAGTTTCAATTATGCTGCATAAACTCTCAATTTCCCTACAGGACTTATCCGTATTGCTTGTGTCTTTCGGCTTTTCTCGGTTAGGGGTCGCCACAGCGGAGCTCCGGTCCGCTAATGATTGGTAGTTGATTTTTACATGCCGAGTTACCAGCCCTGATACACAACCTTCAACGAAGGTACGCCCATTCACGCATGTCTCCACACAGAAGAAGCTCTAGCTGAGAATCGAATCGGACAGCGTCTTACTGTGAGGCGACAACGCTACCTATATAAAGTCTATATATTTATGTGCACTTTGTGTACAGTAATATCATTGGCCTGTAGGTGTAATGTGCTGGTAGAATACTTCAGCCATCATGGTAGACTGTCACTCATATGCAACTCATAGCCATGGTGTAATAGACATTGTGAAGCTTCCACCTGTGTGTTATCTTGACTGGTGTGACATGTATTCTCTTGACATAATTATCATTATTCCTGCTTCTTTGATACTGAACAGCCTTGATATTAATGTGCCATGTATCATTGCTGTTTTCCATTGTAAAAATGTCACCAAGACCTTCTTGCATGGCAACACATCATTGCATGCCATTGCTTGAGATGTGCTTGCCCAGCATTTCGGACATTCCAATTGTATAGTATGAATGCTCCATTGGACAGCTGCTCATCATCTATGTTGTCCTGGCATGTAATGCCTCCTAGAATAATGGCATCATAGGTCTCTTGACTAACTATGGAGTTATTATGTTTATCTGGCCATTATACAGCCACTTGTCAAATTTTCTGCAGTACTGCTGCTTGACGTTGTGATGAGTGGTGATGTGTGTGTGGTTTGCTGTGTACTGCAGTGTTGACTTTTCCCAGTTAGTGCTCTCTGTCACATGTCTAGCATCAGTCCTACTTCTTTTTGTAAGATTGTCACATAGTTTGTGACATTACAGCACTAATCTGTGCATTTGTACATTATGTATTATTGTGGTTCACTATGGCTGGTTTCCATCCCTACCCTGTTTGTTCAATTTCCTTGACACATGTGCATTCCATATGTGTGGTGTCAGTGTATCCTACCTGTACTTTTTATATATTACATACCTTTGTATCCTGTGGTGTGCTGTTTGTTGCATATTTTTTACCCACCCATTTTCCCTTCTCCATTTGCCAATACTTTTCCAATCCTTCTTTTCCCCATAAATGAAAAATGGGACCTATTCTCAACAAAAAAAAGGCCCTCTAAGTTTCCCTGTGAACACACCCTCCTGTCTGTTTTTCTTTCACCCTATTTTCTTGTTTGTGATACTTGTGTTCCCTGCACATGTCCTGCATCCTTAGTTAGCTAGAGTTAGTGCTGGTGATTTGGCAGTGTATGCCACTTTGCAGAAAATAATATTTTTTATGTATTTTTTGTGGACTACAATGGATTCTGCAAATAAATATGTGAATATGTTTCCTTTTTTGTTGCAATTTTTGATGCTCTTCGCAATATATATTGTGGATATTTGTACTATTCCGAGGATAGCTGTAATGTTCCTTTATGTTCTGTCATTCCTTTGCTGCATATCCAGGACAAGTACGTTTGGTTTGCATACATGCCTTGCAAATAAATGGAACCATATCTTGTTATGGACATTTCTTGTTAAGCATGCAGTTACAGGTCATGTATGCCATTGTGCCGCCATTGCTGAATGTTCATTCTAGTTGCATTACACTGACGTAGTGTTGTCATACTAATATGCATTAGCATATTATCTGGTTTTCCACAAAGCTTACGCTGAACTCAGCATAGTCTGCTAACTTCCATGAATCTTTTGGAATCCAGCTCAATGTTAATAAAATATTTACAAACTCCATTTATCAAGGCATTCCCCTAAAAGAACAAGAAAGTTCATCACAATGGCAATAGAATGCATTACACACAGGTCTTTATGATGATGATGATGATTATTATTATTATTATTATTATTATTAACTTTTTGTTGACTAGGTTTGACCCAATAGGTTTGTGTTCTACATTCAGGGAAGCATGCAGTGGTATTTAAGCAAACAGGGAAAATCTTGACAATGCATCTTTAATAATACGTTCAGCCTAACAAGTCAGATTCCACATTATTTAAACAAACGTCTCTGTTATTGACAGCTTATCAGCAGCCCTTAAGTATAAAATGGACATTTCTGAAACTTGTTACTAACATTCTTTCTCAACACAGAATACAGGAAATGCACAGAGACTCTTTTAACATCAAGATATTTAAGTGTTAGCACTAGTTTTCAAATTATGCAATTGCACATCAATTAAATGGCTTATGTTTTTTTCTAGCATTATGTATTCAGAATATTATTACATACTACCAAATTATTGCTGTCTTAATACAGCTGTTTTAACTAAACCAATAAATTCAGAGACAAGAATCCAGGAAATTAAATGAAATGTTATGCAGATAGATAATTAAAAAGTACAGTACATTAAGCTATATTATATAGAGATAGAGCTCCTTCTTTGAATTGCTGATATTGCATCACAGTTCTGCTATGCTGAGTTAAACAAAATGTAGAAAAAGAAAGATTAAGACTGAAATTAGAACCTGGCCACAAAGTTTTGATTTTCCTGCCAACCCCCCACCAAGGTGATACAAGTTTGGTGATGAGTCTTTTAACTTACCTAGGTCACTAAAATGGTATCAGCATCAGGTCACAGGCAGCTGACCTTTCATTCCACAGAGTTTAGATCACACACAGGTAACACTGAATCAATCTGCCTTGCCTTAGAAGCTCATGTTTCAAAGGAAAAGGTTGAAAAGGGAATATAAGAGATACTGGTCTGTTTGGAGTCACATAATACAGAAGTAATGAAAATGTGGTTCTGGCCTCCCTATCATCAGTTGAGGTTGCAGTAGAAAGGTTGAAAGGGAGTATATATATATATATATATATATATATATATATATATATATATATGACAGGCTGGCCATCAGTGTTTTATGGGCTGATTTGTTTAATAAAGTATTTTGCCAGGACATTTCTGCATTTTGTAATCATAAAAAGTACACAGTACTATGACAGATGGTTTTCAAGTAGTCTAGGAAGTGTATAAATTTTATTTATAAACAGAAAAAATGCTGGCTAAAATGCCAATAGAATGCTTTCCTGTTCATTTGGTAACTGTCATTCAAACTCTAGCCTAACATAGGAAGAAAGAGGCCATCCTGAAAACCTGAAAACTAGAATTCCTAGAAGTAACCTTTTGTGCACTGTTATGTCAGTGGTGGGAAATGTCACAAGCCTTGGAAACAGAAACCTTGACTCTCCAATTTTCCAGCCAAACCTATAGCTACTAGTACTATTATTATTCTCGACAATGGGCAGTTATTTTTGTGAGAATAATAAAATACATACTCTTTGAAAGCCATTCATTTTTATTTCACTAATTTTGCCTTACATATTACTATTTTTGGATAAACTGACTGCGGGAGTTGAAAAAAACGTATCTCTTCCTTTATTAAACCATAATTCCCCTTTTGTACAAAGGAAAATATGTAAAAAGCAAGGGGTTACATTCAGAATTTCGAAGTCCAAAACTTCGAATCTCATATGATCAAAGATCATATGTTCGAAGTTTTAAAACTTCGAAATCCTGAATGGAGATCGGCATACAGTGCAGACTGGGAAATTTCCCTTGTTCTTGCTGTAGTGCAATCTCGGAGTTGGTATATTTAAGTTGCAAGGGGGTGTGGGGGGTGCAGGAGGTGCTTGACCCCCTGCATACACTTGTTTTTTATGTGTTTAGTGGTGTTTTGGGGGAGGGTTCACAACTTCGAGATTCCAAGATCTCGAGATTCTGAACTCGATGTTCTGAAACTCGAGATTTTTGGATTTTGAAATTTAGAAGTGAACCCATAAGCAAGGGATTATCACACTACTTTTTAATGATTCTTCATGTTGAAAAAATTTGCAAAAACAAGACTGGATTTCCATGCAAACAAGCACACAAATATAAAACATAAGATGAATATTAGTTGTTGCATTATTGAAAATCATTCAGTGCTTAACTATACCTTCTTAAGTCTGTATTTCTTCATCTGGTGCTTATAATCATACAGTAGTCGCATTAGTTTTGTTTCAGTGTAATTATTTAAATGCTTTCACAGCTCAAAGCAATGCTGAGTGATTTTTCTTGTCACTGCATGCAAAAAATACTGGAAATAAACTAAAAAAATGCATGGATAATTCTCCAAGAATAACAATAAAACTGAACAAATATAATAAAACAATTTGCAGTGCATTAAAACAGTACAGTGTATAATAATAAAGTATTCAATAAACCAAAAATAGTGCAATAAAACACAAACCCGACATGATATAATAACAACACAGCTGCAATCAGTGGAGGAGGTATGAGAAGAAGGAAAGAAAGTAGCTAAGCAACTTAAACGTATCAATGGCAAGGAAGGAGTAGGGGTGTCAAAATTACAAAAAAACAAACTGGCATGGGGTTTGAGAAAAAGACAAGAGTCCTGAGTAAACTATATAAGTCCGTAGTTATGAAATACATATAAAGGTGGTAACTGTAGCTAACAGAAAAATTAAAATGGATGCAGCAATAATACACATTCATTAACAGCAATGGGACACCTGAAAGTTCCAGAGTAGGGCTTGGTGGATATATCTCAGAGGTCTAGACCTTAGAACAGAGGTCTAGACCTTAGAAGGACAATGATACTAACACTGACCACCTTGCACTAAACATGATCACTCAAATGAAGTGTTAAGAGTCCAGCCAAGCACAAATAGTAAATAGTCTTTCTACCTAAGAGTAGGTTACTAAATTGAAGTCAGGGGGTCAATAAATGTATAGGACATTTGATTAAAAAGATTACATGCTGTACGAAAACTAGCAATGACACCCAGACTAGCATTAGCATAGTTTTCTGCCAGGAAGATAGTGCCAAGTAAACAAATAAATAAATAAACTGAATGCTGACTGACATAGGTAAAGGAAAGGCAGAGGGCTGCAAGAACCTGACATTATGCATGCCAACTCCTCAATCACATTTTTCACCATCAGGCAACTGATTAATACCAAATGGACAAAAACATGCTGCATACTAATTGTACATATTGCTCATGGTGGCACAAAGACTGGGGGAGCCATTATTCTTCCCGAAACAAACAAATTAGTGTATCTGGATATACTGGTATCAGGCACATTCTGTTGCAATATGGGTGATACCTGTAGGTGTTTCCCAGAATGCCATGTCCATTAACCTGAACAATTATTATCCATCCTGTGAGTCCAGGCTGGGAGCTATACACAGTTCTCAGCAACACCATACAGTCATAGAAAGATTCTGTGGGACAGCATAGCCACCCAGATTCCTGGGAGACACTTACAATAAATGCAACAAGCAAGCAAGGAGAATGTTGATAAGTATGTCAAAAGAAGAGATGGCATTCAAGGAACTACCACAGGGTTCATACAATGCATAGCAAAACAAACAATGTATATGAATATTATGCACTTATCATTGAGAGATCAGATTGCTGAAGCCCATCCTTGTCAACAGCAGGATCAATTAATTAGGTAGTTCAGCCCCTGTAACTTTCTAACCCCTACTCTTTTATCCATAATGCTTTGTGAACAAACCCTCCTCTTGAGATCTCAGTGCTGCTGCACAAAAGTGACACATAAAAACATCATAACAAGGGAGAGGAAGAAGGTGGTTGAATATGTCATTGGAGATGGACCTGATTATCCAAGTCTATCATTAAGATGAGTACTTACCTTTTGTATCTGGTATGAGGATCCCCAACCTTGTTAAGTCCCACATTTATTCTCCTAGATGTTCTCCGTCATGAGAGCATACTTCTGATTACTAAGGCTCAGGAGTAAGATCAAGGTATAAAAATCATATCCAGGTAGTAATAGCGTCTTGTAAAAGTGCTCACTGAAGTATCTACAACATATACATCATCTAAGGCTGCATTTCAGAAAAAAGTCCCAGGAGTCTGCCGATCCTTTTGGCTGTCCATGTATGCTAGGCTGCAAAGGCAGTTTTATTGTGTTTATTACAAATATTAATATGATCAGTCAACCATTTAGATGATGTCACTTTAAAAATCTTAGATGTCATTTAGTTTCTTATTAGAGAAAGATCCAAATAAGTGTGACACTTTTCAGAGAGTATGAAACCTTTTCAAAACAGAGAAGTCACAGTAGCCGCAAGCATCAGGAAAAAACATGCAGATAGGCTGATGCTGAACAGTTAAACTAGAGGCTGGGATACTGCATATCTGACACTGATGAGAATGCAGCCTGGTGTGTTATTTGGTCCCAAAGAAGTATTATTTTTAGGATTTAACAGAGCGTCTAAAACTTCTTCAAGGGTGAATTTTAGGGGAAACTTAATTTTCAAGCATAGTGGAGGCAACGGTGTGGGGCTGGATAAAGTTATTACTAAAGTTATCCACTAATATGATGGCTATATCCTTTGAATCAGAATGTATTATATTATGGAGGAGCTCAGTGCATTGTTGGACATTATTCCAGAATGTCCTGCTATAACTGACAAAAGATTTCTAGTTTTTGGTTTTATCTTAAGTTGACCTTAAGTTCATACTCTGCTTTCCATTTCCTAATAGTACTCTTAAGTTTTTTGTGTGTATGTTTTTGTAGGGTCTTGCGGTGGGAGGGAGGGTATTTTTTTCTTACAACTTTTCATTATTTAGGGTGGGTGGGTACAGACTTTTCTATGCAGCTGTGTAGGTGCTGGTAAAACTGGAAATTAACACAGATTTGTGGTCAAATTTAACCAGAAATTAGGAAATGCATGGTGGGTACTTGAGGGGTCTAGGTTGGTAAAGACCAACTGAAAGATATTTGACCCTCTAGTGGGTGGTTTTCAAATTTGTTGCAGTGCATTGGTATTAACAAAGTCACAGAAATGTGAGCATATTGATTTTTAGAGGTCTAAGTGTGCCAGTCAATGCTTGGATACTTGAAATCCCCTAAAAAAGAAGTTATTTATTTTGATAATTATCCCATGAAGAGTATTAAGGTAATGTTCATGATCTCTGGGAACACTGATGGACATCCATAGCTAGCAGTGAAGTAATAGCTGGACTTTGTAAGGGTAATTTGGATCTAAAGGAACTCCAGGTTAGGATCATGGGTAATTTGCCATGAACTAATGGTGTTTGTGACAAATACAGATATTCCCCCATGGTTACCCAAGGGCCTCTGTGCATATTAGTAGTCAAGACCCAGTGGTCTTATTAAACTAAAACCATGCTAACTGCACAAATATGATTTTTGGGGTTGCAGGAAGGACTCAAGTTCTAGCATTTTCCTGTTTCGACATCTTGCAATTAGTAGTGCCACCATGATAACTTGGTATGAGAAGTGTAAGCCATCCCTTGTGAAACAGATTGTCATATCTACCATCTCTTCATAGGGTGACATATACTGCTCTCCATAGAATAACACTAACTACTTAGCCAGTTCTTAAAGACATTTGTCTTGTCTTTGTTTCTAGGTATTGTTCTTGGTGAAGACAAGATGATATTCAAGACCTTGTGCCTTTCCTGCCTGTAAGATATGCACAGCATGTTCCAGCATTTCTTTCTATATGTCTGTCTGAGAATCATTCACTTTCATATAGAACACCACTAAGTTGTAGTTATATTTGTCTGATTTAAGGAACATTAGCGCTCTTGTGACATCATGGATACTGTCAATGGAGAAGCAGCTTACAGCCACCGTGTTCTTGTCTAATCTGGAGTGTGGAGGCTATACAAATAACCAAGTAGTCTTCTCTGACTAAAGTATTTCTCTGTGTAAAAGCACTTAGTTGTCTTTATGAGCTTAGGCCTGCTTTCTTGGTGACTCTTCTGTGGATTTACAGTATGTGTGAGCAGAGATAGAGTAGGTGTTGTATTGTGGTCTGGAGGCTGAGAACTTTTAGAGTATGATCTAGAAAGTTTTGGGAAATGCTTTTTACAGGCTCATTATAACATATGGAATCAGTAGCGTGTTGTGATTGATGTGATATTGTGGAGGTATGATGTAAGAGGTGCATCTTCATATTTAAAACTATTTATATCTCCTTCTTTCTCATTCAGTTTAAACTATTAATCAGTAGAAGCAGTGAACAATCAGTAAGCATGAAGTTGTCACACTGCCTCGAAACACGTAATGCAATCAGACCTGCCACAGATGGCGTGAAAGCAAATTGTTTAGCCATGATGCCATAAGGGAGAGGATTAGGAATGGTTGCAATACTCAGGGATTGGAGAGAGACTTCTATAGAAGATCCAGAAGATTTATGGATGAAAGATGTAAGGTGATACTCTGAAGTTAGGTTAGAAGATTTGCACAGGAGTACTTAGTGAAAAAACAGAATTAGTTTAGTCAAGAATGATGAATAGCAGTAATTGGCCTATTAGCTACTACCTGCCTACTGTTAGTGACAGTCTCACCTCAGCTACACTCAGCTAGGAATCAATATCCATTTCTCCTTCTCTCACAAAAGCAGAACAGTAGGACTAATCCCAAGCCGGTTCCTCAGAAGTGGGTCACAGACTCTTTCATGCTCAGCAGTAACATCCCAGACATTGCAGAGGCTATAGGCTTGTTGCAGCTTTTTCCTGGTAGATGCTCCTGACAGCATACAGTTGATTAGCACAACAGAGCTATGCTGCACAATGATCCAAACTGAAAACTGATGAGGCTTTCACCAAAATGTCAAACAGGCCAGTTAGGGAAGCTCCATACACACTGCTCAGTAATCAATGTCCCTTATACCTTCTCTCACCAGGAGCAGGACCGTAGCATTAACTCCAAGCTGGTTTCTAAGATGAGGTTTGTAGGCTTCCCAGTGATCAGTAGTCTCTAGGAGAGTTAAGAAATAATGTCCCACTGCTCCTTATCTTGTTAGGAGCAAAACAGAATGACTAATCTAAAACGGATTTATGAGAAGTGCTTTGTAAGCTACTAGTGATTGGTAGTTTTGCCCCAGATGTTGCAGATTTTTAAAATAAGGTGAAAAAAAAGAATTAGTAGAATAGGTATTGCAGTGTGCACTAATCAGTTAGTAAATATGAAAGTAAGAGTAAGAAACCTTCATCTTTCATGTTTGAACTCCTAGACTTACTAGTTTGAGTAGACAAGGTGTGACCAGGTGGAGCTTCCAATGTTAAATCTATAACAGAGCTTCAGGTCAGCCTGGGTCACAATCCTACCTATTCATAAGACAGTATGCCACGCTTTCCACAGGATACATAGGTATATGTAATTAGTACTGCTTCTTGTTGGTACATGTAAGTAATGGCATGTTGTGTACTTAGATTATACAGTGACTGACGATAAGATGACAAAATACTGCAATGCACACACAAACACACACACAATGAAGATGCTTGGAGATAGTACTGAAGTACAGTCTGACAGTGGAAGATATTGTCACCAAAGAAGTATCCATCAACCCAACATTTTTGGCCAGATGTATGACATGACAATCTTACAGTGTGGAAAAAAGTGATTCCATATTGATGGATGTTTATACCATGAATGCAGTGTTTTCAACCTCCCCAGTAGGAGAATATTAAGAAATTCCACAGAGAATAACAAATGCAAAAATAGCTGTATCCTGACATACACTTTGTATTATCACAGTATGTGAAGAGTAGGTGCAGATAGATGAAGGCTCCCAGCCTAGCCAGATAGAATTTTGCAGATAATTATGTCATTTGTAAATATGAATGTAAACTACAGGTTTGTTGTCTTAAATGTAAAGAAATACTGTTACATGTGGAACTGCAAAGTAAAGCATGTGGTGACCCTTTGATGTAGACAGTGGTGCCGAAGAGTCTAGATGAAGAAATTCTTTCTATTGTTTTAACCAAGAGTTAAATTGCTAGATTTAAACATGCAAATGCATTTTTATTGCTCTGCTTCCTGATCAGCTGCAAGATAACAAAAGGAGATGTTAAGCATGTAAATGCAGTTTCTGTTAGCCTGGAAACCCAGGGAAGTGTGAAGAATGATGTAATGTGTAGCCTGGGAATCCCAGGAAAGTGTGAAGAATGATGTAATGTGAATCACAACTGCAATTTCAATTTAAACAGAGAGAACCAGAGAGGAATGTGCATTTTTGTCTTGACCATCCAACTCATCAGCACTCTGTCTATTTCCTTATGTAAGTTTATCTTAGACTTGTGTTTTCTTTTAGAAATAGCTAGAAACTGGAAATATTAGACTAAGTGTTTTTTCTGTGATGTCAGAACTGTACTACTGAATAATTTTAAGTATTTCTCTGTGATCTCTGAACTCTTGACTAGCACTGTGTAATAAAAAGTATTGTCTTGTGTTTTTATTATTAAATCTTTTAAAACCTTTCAACTGTGAATGTTTTGTGTAGAGATAATTTAAGCTCTAGAGTACCTTGCATATTTATAGTGATTACTGTACCAAGTCACTCTAATAAGCCTTGACTATTTAGTTATACTACCAATTGGATAATAATATTGCACAGTAATAATGGACACCCTTTTAAGGGCCTTTGAGTAGCTGATAAATATTAGCTAGGTGGTGGCAAGTGGTGCTACCATATAGTCTGTAAAAAAGGGGCACAGCTGGAGAACCTGTGCCAACCTTTCTCAAGAGAGTCTGTGTGACTGTATAACCTCTTATCTCAAAGTGTGTGTGTGGCAGCTACTTGGGCAGGGACACAAAGCACTGTTGGAACAGAGAGGGTGCTGGAGATTTTAGCTTGACCAGCTGGCTGAGATCTTGACCCTATAGCTGTGCCAGTGGGGAGTCTTATTGGAGACCTGGGCAAGGGTGCGACCAGCCCAGACTGACTGTGATCTCTGTGAGACTGCACTTTACTGTGTGTCTTTGTTATCCTTTCCTTCATATATGAGATGCCCTCACTGGTGTTAGTGGTGAGGATTGAGGCTCCTTGATTGCTGGGCCAGGGCACGGGCGTCACATATTAATTGTTTGGCAGTGGTGGGATATCCACACCATATTAATTGTTTGGCAGCGATGGGATATCCACACCACATATTAATTGGTTGGCAAATATTAATTGGCTTGTAGTGGTGTGGGTAGAGTGAATCCCTGTAGCTTGTGTACTGTGAGCTTTGAAGATGTTTTATACTCTAAAACAGCCATGCAGTGAATACTCAGAGTTCAGATCACAATTGTTTTATTTCTTTTATTAGCTTAGTTAGTCAGGGTGAGCAGGCAGCATGTCAGCATGTCAGCAGAGGAGTATGGAAAGCTGACAAGGACCCAGCTGGTGGAGATGTGCCAGGCTAGGGGACTGGTGCATGAAAACCTGACTAAGGCAGACCTGATTGCAGCCTTGGTTACAGCTGCATCAGAAAACAGCAACCAGGAGGACAATCAGACTGGCAGTGGCGATATAATACCCTCAGAGAATGGACATCTCAACCTTTCTGCAAAATACTTAAAAATCCATCAGGAGGTAAAGAAACTTGAGTTGGAGGCCAGCCATTTGGATATAGAAGTCGTGGAAAAGGAGAGGCAGAGGAAGCATGAAAGAAAAATGTTGACTCTTCACCAGAGCCATGGAGGTAATGGGGAAGGGAGTAACTGGACCCCAGAAGTACAACAGGTCAATAAATTTCTTCTGCAGTAAGGGGATAATTTTGATAGTTTCATTCATATGTTTGAGAGGGTATGCAAACAATATAGTGTTGACCAAAGGCTCTGGGTATGGTTCCTGACCCCCTTACTCCATGGTAAAGCTGTTACTGTATTGTCTAAATGTCTGACATTGCATGTTTTGATTATACTGCTGTAAAAAAATGTCTATTAGAGTTTTTTAAGCTAACACCTGAAACGTATAGGAAAAAGTTTTGTGAGCATAGACGTAAGGCAGATGAAAGTGTGTGTGAATATGTTGCTGAACTGAGCACATATTTCCATAGGTGGGTGAGTGGATAACAGGTCACCACTTGTGAAGGTCTGGCAGACCTTTTGGTGAGGGAAAAAGCCCTTTGCACTTTGCCTGAGGACATGAGAATCTGGTTAGCTGATAGACATCGTGCTACTTCAGATGAGTTGAGGAAGAAGGGAGACCTATACCTAGCAAGCAGGGCAGCCCTGCACAGGAAGGGGACCCCCGGTACTGCTCATGGGTCTAAAGGAACCCATGGTGGCAGCACAGACTGCCTCAAGAGAATCTGCCAGTATCAGGGGAAGCCACTAGTCCATGTACATGTCCAGGAGCTAGGGTTAAATGATTTGAATAAAACCAGTGGGGCCATGTGGCATACAGGTGTCCGCTGAGGCAAGGTAGGGAACAAAAGGTGAGGGAGACAGTAAGTGGGAAAGACAAAATGCCAATAGTAGGTTGTCTTGGGACAACAAGGGTACCAAACTACCACCAGAGGTTATATCCTATTGCAGCGAATGGCAAAGAGGCAATTTCCAAGACAGACACAGCCTGTGATATAACCATTGTAAAGCCTGCAATGGTTACAGAGGAGCACTACTTGCCTGGGCAGTCTACTCCAGTCAGGACTTTAGGAGGGATCCCATTTCATATACCTTTGGCTATGGTTCACCTTGACTGGGAGGGTGGAAAAGGAAGCCATCAAATAGGTGTGTTTGAAGATATACCTGCAGATGTCCTGACAGGGAATGGTTTTGATAGTGCAGTACCCTGTGCTTGTGCAGTTACATGCAGGCAGGCTTGGAGACAAGCATGTGGGTCTGGTAGTCTGGGGGAGACACAAACAGACTGCATACTTGTAGCCGGGACTGGTGAGGTGGTTACTTCAGGGAGGGAGCTAATCTGTAGCAGTGAGACTGAAGGTGAGCCACAGCTACTTGGGGGTACTGATGGTCCATTGGACAGAGTGACTGCAAAGGTAGAGGTGAGTAGTAGTGCCCAGGCTGACAGTGAGGCACCACTGTCAGAGGATGCCAGACTTCCTGTGGAAGGGGAGCTGTGAAAGGTTACAAGGAGAGAGTTGAGACAGGCTCAGCTCTCAAACCTTACACTGCAAGGCCTGAGGCATGTAGCTAGGGAAGCACCTGATTCTCAAGGAAAGGGGGAATCTGTATACTGCGACAAATGGTTACTGTACAGAGAGTAGACCCCTGAGGGAGGGCTAGAAGGTGAGAGTGTACAGCAGTTGGTAGTGTATAGAGCCTACCGTCTGGCGCTTCTAGCCATATCCCATGATATTCCCTTTGCAGGTCATATGACATAAAACGTATGAAGAGGCATATTATGCAGAACTTCTATTGGCCTGGAATTTCCAGAGATGTAACAGGGTACTGCAGGACCTGTGAGCAGTGCCAAAAGGTAGGCAAGGCAGGAGACAAGGTGAGTGCTCCTTTGATGCCTTTGCCTTAGACTGAGGAGCCATTTCAAAGGGTAGCTATGGATATTGTGGATCCTATGAGTACCCCATGTTCCACAGGGAAAAAGTATATCCTAGTGGTAGTGGATTATGTTACACGATACCCCGAGGCAGTGGCTTTGTCCTCCATTGAGGCAGAGGAGGTGGCTGAGAGAGTCAAACAGACTCTGATGGAGGAGGTACAGGATATTTTGGAACTAGGGGGGATTCAAGAGTCCAACAGTCCCTGGGCCTCCCCAGTGGTGCTGGTGCCAAAGAAAGATTTCAGTGTGGACTATAGGAAATTAAATAGTCACCCAGAGTAAAATGCTTATCCCATGCCTAGGACAGATGAGGCCCTAGAGCAGCTGGGTGGGGCTAAGTATCTTACAACCACTGATCTTACCAAGGGTTACTGGCAGGTGCCCTAGACTCCCAGTGCTTGACAGAAGTCAGCCTTTGTGACTCCTTTTGGCTTGTGTGAGTTCACAAAGATGCCCTTTGGGATGAAGAATGCGGCAACAACTTTCCAGAGGCTGGTAGATCATATCCTAGCAGGAGCAGGAGGGTTTGCCCTTGCCTACCTAGATGATATTGCCATCTACAGCCATTCCCAGCCAGAGCACCTTCAGCATGTCAGGGAGGTGCTGGGCAGACTACAGAGAGCAGGGTTGACCATTAAGCCGAGCAAATGTCAGGTAGGTATGGCAGAGGTCTCCTACCTAGAATATAGAGTGGTGAGTGGTAAGATAAGGCCAGAACCTGCCAAAGTGGAAGCCATTCAGGCATAGCCTGCACCTGTTACTAAAAAGCAGGTGAGGGCATTTTTAGGGACAGCAGAGTACTACAGAAAGTTCATCCCCAGTTATAGTACTATAGCTGCTCCCCTCACAGACCTGACAAGGAAGAACAGGCCAGATAAGGTAGTGTGGACCCTAGCATGTTAGCAGGCATTCCAGAAGCTTAACAAAGTTTTGGGAGGACCCCCTGTGTTAGCCAGTCCAGATTACAGCAAATAATTTGTTGTGCAGGTGGATGCTTTGAACCATGGGGTGGGAGCTGTACTTAGCCAGATTTCTTCAGAGGAGGAAGAGTACCCAGTGGTTTATCTCAGTCATAGGCTCCAACCCCGGGAGGAATGCTATGCAGCTGTAGAAAAGGAATGTCTAGCCATAGTGTGGGCACTGCAGAAACTTCAGCCTTATCTGTATTGAGGGAAATTCACTGTTATGACAGATCACAACCCACAAACATGGTTAAACAGAGCCAGCCATCAAAATGCCAAGTTGCTAAGATGGAGCCTGAGGTTGCAAGCATATGATATGTCAGTGCAGCATTTCAGTGGGAGTAGCATTTCCAATGCAGATGGGCTCTCAAGATAGGGAATGGGGTAGGTATACTCAGATAGACCTCACCCTCTCAAGCAGTGTTTCTCAAGGGTCACTTGAAAAACTAGCTTGAGTTCTCCAGGGGGGGAGGTTATGTGAAGAGTGGGTGAAGATAGATGAAGGATGCCAGCCTAGCATGATAGAATTTTGCAGATAATTCTGTCATTGGTAAATATGAATGTAAACTACAGGCTTATTGTCTTAAATGTAAAGAAATACTGTTGCATGTGGAACTGCAAAAATGTGACAACAGTGCACTCTACTGACCAAAGTAAAGCATGTGGTGACTTGTTGATGTAGACAGTGGTGCCAAAGAATCTAGATGAAGAAATTCTTTCTATTGTTTTAGCCAAGAATTAAATTGTTAGATTTAAACATACAAATGTATTTTTATTGCTCCGCTTCCTGACCAGCTGCAAGATAATAAAAGGAGATGTTAAGAATGTAAATGCAGTTTCTGTTAGCCTGGGAGCCCAGGAAAGTGCGACGAATGATGTAATGTGTAGCCTGGGAATCCCAGGAAAGTGTGAAGAATGATATAATGTGAACCAGAACTGCCATTTCAATGTAAACAGAGAGAACCAGAGGAATAAACATTTTTGTCTTGACCATCCAACTCACATCCAACTCATCAGCACTCTGCCTGTTTTCTTATGTAAGTTTATCATAGACTTGTGTTTTCTTTTAGAAATAGCTAGAAACTAGAAATATTAGACTAAGTGTATTTCTGTGATGTCAAAACTTTACTACTGAATTATTTTAAGTCTTTCTTTGTGATCTCTGAACTCTTGACTAGCACTGTGCAGTAAGAAGTATTGTCTTGTGTTTTTATTATTTATTATTAAATATTTTGAAACCTTTCAACTGTGGCTGTTTTGTGTAGAGATAATTTAAGCTCTAGAGTACATTGCATATTTATAGTGATTACTGCACCAAGTCACTCTAATAAGCCTTGACTAGTTATACTACCAAGTGGATAATAATATTGCACAGTACTAACTGGACACCATTTTAAGGGCCTTGGAGTAGCTGATAAATATTAGCTGGGTGTTGGGTAGTGGTACTACTGTATAGTCTGATAAAAAGGGGCACAGCTGGAGAACCTGTGCCAGTCTTTCCCAGAAGTGTCTGCATGGTTGTATAAACTCTTATCTCAAAGCGTGTGTTTGTCAGCTACTTGGGCAGGGACACAAAGCACTGGTGGGACAGAGAGGGTGCTGGAGATTTTAGCTTGCCCAGCTGGCTGAGATCTGGCCCTGTAGCTGTGCCAGTGGGGAGTCTTACTGGGGACTTGGGGAGCAAGGGAGTGACCATCCCTGGACTGACTGTGATCTCTGTGTGCTCTTAAGGGAAATTACACTTTACTGTGTGTATTTGTTATCCTTTCCTCCTATGTGAGATGCCCCTCACTGGTGTTAGTGGTGAGGATTGAGGCTCCTTGATTGCTGGGCCAGGGCATGGGCATCACACAGTATCAAAAATGTTATTGAAGAAAACTGGGACATTGTCACGGGAAACCCTTTTCTGATTAACATCTTAGGTGAATCCCCATCCTTTGTTTATAGGAAGGCTAGGAACATTAGAAGTTTTGTTGAATTTAAACCTAGAACATATGAGAGAAACACTAAAAGATGTGAAACTAATTGTACATTTTGTATATTTATAGAGCAAGGTGATAGTTTTTATTGCCCTTATTTAAAGAAAATCTTTAAGACCAGTGCAGGGGGTGACTGTAACACTACAAAAGTAATTTGCAGGGCACAGTGCAATGAATGTCATGCATTCTATGTGGGTAAGACTGTAAATAAACTCAAGCATAGGATTTCATGTTATCTGTCAAAAATCCGCTGTGGATATAAAAATAATGCACTAGCCAAACACCTTTTTTTCATAAAAGACACACAGGTTTTAAGTTCCAGATCCTGGATCGCATAGACATGGGTGTTCTTGAAGGAGAGATCCCAAACATTCTGGAGAAACATGAACTCATGTGGCAATTAAAGCTGAACTCTTTTAGGAAAACTGGACTAAACTACTACTGTTCAATTAAAAGTGCACTGTAACTTAGAAAATTGCCACATTGTTTACATGACTAATTTTATTTTATTTTATTCTACCAGTTGGTTTTAAATACAATTTTAAATCAGTTGTAATTTAAGTGTATATTTTGTTTCCATCATCATACATTTTTTTTTATTATTTTTTTCTTTTTCTGGTTTTCTTTTTTCCACTTTATTAAAAATGATGTGTAATAACAAAACTAACCAATTTTACAATTATATATATTTTTATAGATAATTTTTAGGGTTCTTGTACACAGACCTGAAAAAGTCTAGAAGGACGAAAGCAATTTTTGTTAATAGGTTATGTAAATAGAATATGATTTTTACAATTGATTTTTTATATGTTTATATTTATATATATTTTTGATTGCCAAATGGACTAAGGTTGATATATTTTCAGGCATGTAGTATATTGTCTTGGATAAAATCACAGGCTTAATAATCTGCTTAATGTTGTTGCGTCTTTCAGCTTTTCCCAGTTAGGGGTCGCCACAGCGGAACTCTGGTCCACTAATGATTGACAGTAAATTTTTACATATCGAGTGCCAGCCCTGATGCACAACCTTCAATGAAGGTATGCCCATTCATGCATGTTTCCACACAGAAAACACTCTAGCTGAGAATCGAACAGGACAACGTTTTACTGTGAGGCGACAATGCTACCACAGCACCACCACCGCAGTATACTTAATAATCTACTTAATAATCTGGTTAAATAAGAGATACCACATCATTATAAATTTTATTTAAAGTACATAAGAGTTATATTATTATGACAGCTACAAAGTAGGGCAGAATAAGCTCGAATGTCACACTGATGGGGGAAGGGATGTGAATTTAACATCTGTACCAATAACACTTTGTTTCACATCACAATAAACCACTCCCTTGCCTGATAAAAAGTGTATATATATATATATATATATATATATATATATATATATATATATATTTAGAAAGCTTGTGAGGAAACTATTACTCTACTTGTGTTTTACTTGGATTGCTTGTCTGTGTACTTAATAAAGAATTTTCGACTGGGAACAGACTGCCAGCCTTGCTTGGATTACTTTCGAATACTTAGTAATTCTGCACAATTATATATGTTTTATTATTTATTTTTTACTTAAGATGAGTTCAAGTTCACTACTTCTACTACTTTTGTCTGATCTGATTAATATATAGTGATTAACTAAAGATATATGGACCGAAAATCTTCCACACAGAGAAGTTTCTTACACTGTTTTATTGTTTTAATAAACAGACATAATAAAGTAATTGCAGTTTTTTATTGTTATTTCACCCCAATGGGATCATAAAACTATTTTGCATGTGTACTGTCATTTGCAGCTGCATTCTTTCCCTCCCCGAGACCATAAACCTATTGAGTGTTTTGTGGTCTGAATTTCACAAACTTTAAGAGCAAATTCATTAAGTAGCTGAGCTTTGCAAGCCAGGAAATAATGATACTCTTGATGATTCAGGGAAGAAACGTGAGAAGAAGAAAGGAAGACAGGACCTGGACCTCACAAAGTTTCAGTTTCTCAAAAGTATATGTTATTTTAGCTATTTCTTTACATTTCTACAAATCCTTTTTAATATTTGTGTAAAACATATGTTGGAAACAACTATTTAAGCATTACTGCAAACCAGTCACTGCCACTTTTACCGTGGTCCCTCAGACTTAACATCATTTCTTATAACTTTCATGTTTAGTGAATGGAACTGTGATCTGACATGACAGACAAGGGTAACTTAATATTATCAAGTCTTCCTTCACATTATATTGTATGCAAAAAGTAACACTCAAAGAAAACAAGATCACATCAGGATGTTTGTCTCTATGAAGGCATTCAGTCTTAGAAAACAAAAATGTAAAATTAGTAATTTTATGGCCAGATAAAGAACAGGTGCATTTTTTCTTTAGTTTCTGTCCATAGTGGCCTTTTAATGTTTATTAAGTTGTGTCATATGTTTATCCACTGTAGGCTCATTTTGGTCATTGGCCAGTTTTCAGGCACAGGCAAAATATATTATGTGTCTACAGAATGAAGGAACATTATACATTATCTATGTACCAAGTAAAAAGGCAGCAGTATTTTCATTAGATCCACTTTAGCTTAATGATGCCAAACATATTGAATCCTGGATATATTAAGATCAACTCACCAAAACCCCTCATAACTAACCATCCACCACACTGAGGGAAAAAAAAGCAAAACCTTAGTTCATTCCCTTGTTATTTATTTTATTCCACTGGAGATGGGAGGGGGAAGGTCCTTGGTCTTGAATGAAACATCAGTAATTCAAAGGATGAACCTGCACCCAAACACACACATGCATGCACATACGCACTGACTCACACATTGCATATGCACATAAGGGAAATTTGAAAGGTTCCCTGTGTAACCCACCACATATAAAGGATATAGGAGGAAATCGAATGGTCCAGGAAAAACTCATGCAAACACAAACTGAATGTATGGAATCTGTAGAAGGGGCACCCTAAATTAGAACTGAAAGGAAAGACCAAGCATTCTGTAAAGCAGAAGTGTTAACTACTGCATTATTGTGTAAATTCTTCTCACTTAAATGTTATGCTCAGTTTTAACAATTTTTGTCTCTATTGCCAAACTTATTATTGACTTTTGCTCACCATATAGCAATGTATTTTTTTTCTTAATTGTATTTGTGAAATCTCATTGACTTTCATGCAGACTCTGCATGCAGTTGGTCAGTTTTGATTAGAGTTATCCAGGTGCACAAATATAAATGAGATAAAATACATTAAAAATTGTTTTCTACAAGCATTTTCAGTCCCAAGCTCAGAAAGACCACTGTCTCAAAGTCAGGGACTCTAGTGTTTTCAGGGACTCTAGTGCTTTGTAACTTATACAGGCTGCCACTCATGTTTGAACTCAAATATGAGTTCAGGCAAGCAATTGCTGCACCTTACCCAAATGTGTTATTCAAGTAGGTCAGTATAGCAGCCATAGGAAGGAGGGAGTACTAGGGGTGGCGATGTAGGTTACGGTTTTAGGCACTGGCCTGGAAGAAGATTTAGGCTTAGGGATCAGGAGGTGAGCTTTAGGGTTATGGAGCAAAACAGGAGTTTTAGGGCTATGGAGTGGCAGAGAAGTTTACTGCTAGGGTATGGCAAGGATTTTTAGGGTTAGGAAGAAGGAGGATAATTTAAGGGTACAGAGCAATTGGGAAATGTAGGTTTGGGGGAGCTGAAGTTTTGGGTTTAGAGATTTATTGGAAACTTTAGAGTTAGTGATGGGAGATGGAGTTTTAGGTTTAGGAAGATTTTAGGTTTAGCAAGGGCAGGGTGAATTTTTACAGTTAGATAGTGAAGACTTGGGTTAGAAAAGGGGGCAGTTTTAGGATTAGAACTGGGGTTCTGGCAGGTCTATGCAATTTAATAGGACTGAGTGTTGCAAGGGCTAAGTAGTTAAGTAAGACTGGCAGCTATCTGACTATATGAAAATAGTACAACGGTCTTTCATCCATCAGGGAAGATAGTGTGATGCACCTTCAAATTCTGTGTGTAGTAATTTTAAGAGAGAAATTGTTTATGTAATGATACAGCAATCACAGGGTGATCTTAGCTGTGGTAGCAATATTCCTTTGTCAAATCAGAGACTACAAACAGTTCAAAGTTCAATTCAAACAAAACCAACTGAACAATAGAATTACACCTGTCACATCACAGTCCATATCACCTAAGTCCCATGGCTATACTATGACATATGTGACAAAGGGAAATGCTGCCAGCCCAGCTATTTGTAAGTTTGTAAATAATTCTATGTCATTTGTGAATATTGATATGATTTATACAAAAGTGTATGTAAAGTACTGAGCTAAAATGTAACCACAGCATGCCCTATTGGAACAGAACAGGAATGTACCTGCACTATTGTGATTGTTTAGATGTCTATGTTTAATGAAAACTGGAACACAGGAGGTTAACTTGAAAAAAATTCAGAGAAAATAGTTGAAATTAAATTGTTTCATAAATACATAATAAAAGAGATGTTATCTCTCAGTTTCAGTACAGTAGCAGACACAATGTCTACAGCTACAATTTTTTTGTATTGTCTAGAAAGAAAAGTAATTACTAGGTTAAAATGTAGAAGTGTTTATTGTTTTATGACTTCCATGATCTCCAAACACCTGAAAGGCATGTATTTTTCACAGGGAGATGCTAAAATTCAGTTCATTTCTGACAAAGGGGGTTTAGATTGGGAAGTGAAGTTAATTGACAAAATGTGATGTCATCCAAGCTAAGCAAGCGGTAATATTTGATATTAATTTAAGAACTCTCTCAGAGAGAGAGAGAGAGACTGTGCATTTTGTATTTTGTCTTTGATTTAACAACATCAGCTGGAAACACACACTCACCTCTGCACTTGCTTTGCTGTAAGTAAGTTTCTATGGCATAGTAACTCTTTTAGATTCAGATAGGAATATATTAAAGTATAGCTTAGATGTTTTATTTATTTATTTGAGACCGTCCTGCAGTGAATATTTCCTGTGATTTTGAACTCTGATGTAACTGATTACTTACTGAGTAATGTCTTGTTCTTTTATTATTTATTACTAAAGATATTTAAACATTTTAATTGTGACTGGTCTGTTTAGAGATATTTAAGCTCTTAGAGTTCTTGCACATCTGTTTGGTGAGACTGTACAGGCCACTCCTAAATAGCCTTGCTCTTGGTCAGACTACTATTTGGATAAATAGCAATATTATACATTAGGACTGGATACCATTTGCTAAGATCCTTAAAGTAGCTGATAAGAGTTGGCTGGTGGCAGTGAAAACTACCTTATAGTCTGGGCAGAAGAGGGCATAGCTAGAAAATCTGTGCCAGCCTTTCCCAGGTGTGTGTGTGTGTGTGTGTGTGTGTGTGTGTGTGTGTTTGTATATAAATCAAATCTCAAGGAGTGTGTGTATCAGCTACTTGGGCAGAGTCATGAAGCACTGGATGGACAGACAGGGTACTGGATCTTGGTTTGACCACTCAGCTTAGATCTCAACCCTCTAGCTGTGCCAGTGGGGAGTCTTATTGGGGATCTGGAGAAAGAGGGAGAAACCAGCCCCAGACTGACTGTGATCTCTGTGTGCTCTTAAGGGAAATTGCACTTTAGTGTGTGTGTGTGTGTGTGTGCGTGTGTGTGTGTGTGTGTGTGTGTGTGTCTGTGTGTGTGTGTGTGTGTGTGTGTGTGTGTGTGTGTGTGTGTGTGTGTGTGTGTGTATGTGTGTGTGTGTGTCTGTGTGTGTGTGTGTGTGTGTGTGTGTGTGTGTGTGTGTGTGTGTGTGTGTGTGTACTTTTCATCCTCCCATTGTGTACATCCCCCACTGTTGACAGTGGTAAGGATTGAGGCTCCTTGATTACTGGGCCAGTGCTGGGACATCACAACATCCATTCCAGAATACTTTGGCTGCTTGATCTCCTAATATCTCCAACATATAACCTCATGCCCACTGCTTCCCCATCTGCCCTAACAGTTCCCTACTATAATATGACTAATATGCAAGACTCCTGTTATTAGCTCTCCTATTGCCGCACATAGTATTCTACAAGTTCTACTCTCTTCAGTACTAAACTTTTCCTTCACAATTGTAATATAAATTCATTTGATTGGGCTTCATCTACCTTACCTGTAACACCTATATTATGCATCGTATGCTCCATATATGACTTACTTTTAAAGATCATGCCTAAAGGAACAAAACACATTTTTCATTACACAAAAAGAAGGATTCAAATGCATCTTTATAAATTCAAACACTTTTTTGTGTAAAGAGAAAAGTTAGTTTTGCAGCCTTTAGGAAAATTACAGAATTCTGAAGATATTTTTCATACATGTGAGTCTAAACATACACAACATGTTTACGGCATTAATATTAATGGGCGAGCAGTAGGCATTATGTCACTCTTGGTTCCAGGTCTAATTATACAGGATTAGTGTAGGTAAGTAACTGTGTATTAGTTAAGCTGGCAAAAAATTGTTGGAACTCAGAGTGACATAAATGCTTCAATCCAGCCATTAATATTAATGCCATTAACACAGTTCTGTATGTTTAGATTGTTAATTTAACAGTATGGCAGTTTACAAATAAATAATAAATAATTTTCTAAAGGCTGCATATTGAACTTTTCGTTTTACACAGAAAAGCACTGACATGCATAAAGATGCATGTGAACATTTTTTGATGTGAAAAAAATTATGTTTGCGCCTTTACACACATCTTGAAACTTCTTGTAAATATGTGTACATTTGTTAAATGATGTTATGTCCCTATACTTTATAATTGGTTATATCTATAATGTTAATTTACTATTATTACTATGAACCTGAAAGTGGCCAAATCTGATCAGTGTTCTGTCCTGGTAAACAAAATTTAAAAAAACTAACTAACTAACTAACTAACTAACTAACTAACTAACTAACTAACTAACTAACTAACTAACTAAACAAAATATATGGTTGATGGGCCTACAAGTGAAATGAATAACAAGATTTTCAAAGACAACAAATGAAGCTTGTTTATTTTGGCATTTGCTGCTGAATACAATGTTAAAAGTTAAGTGACTGCTCCAACCATATATAGTGGTATTTGAAGCATGCCATGGTTTTGATGTATTTTCTATAGTGGATCAGCAATAGTCCAGTTTAGCTGGTGTTGTTTGAGAAGATATTTTGAACCAAACATCATTACTTTGGTTTTGGTGAGTCTGAATTACAAGTCATTTGTCAGGAAGTCTGTTGCATTATAAAGGTCTTGTCTCTTTTTATTTCTGTCAAATTCTGTACAAGCAGTTTGTCACCTCAAAAAGAATAACTATATAATCTTTTGTTACTTCAAAACATTTAAAATATAATAGACTGTCTTTTTTAACAACAAAGCAGTCTGAATGGTCCTTGCCATTGCATTTACATAGGATTCATTACACTGGCTTCTATATTTGCTAGCATGAGGATTCTTCACGACTAATGAGTCCAATGTATTTTCTGAATTTACTCTCCATCTGTTCAGGATGTCTGTGGACTATTATTGTATTTTAGCTATACTCATTATTTATAGTTGTTGCTGAGACATTCCAGCCAATCTAGACCAAATCTGTTTAGCATACCCTTCAGTAAAGATACAATAAGGCTGTAGAGACACTTCATGCTGTTTACTGCTTTTCAGAGCTTACAGAAGAAATATGCCCAGATGGTTACACATACACATGTTATGCAACTGCATTAATTCCTACATACACATGTTATGCAACTGCATTAATTCCTACATACACCAGGTCAACACTTATGACCACTTTCATATCAAGATGTCAAACTGTAAATCTAGCTTTGTAGGGCAATTCTATTTCTTCTCCTCAGCTCATCAGCCATCGAGCAATCAATGTTTTCTAACACTACCATTCACGTACACATACATGAAACAGCTTAAGAGCTGGTATGCAATGGTGCAGCGTGAAGGCCTGGTCATGTAGTTTCATAAGTGACATTGTTGCTTTGTAGTCATGACCCTTGGAGGTGGACACCTCCATCTACTCTCTGGTTTCCATTGGAGATTTAGATATAAACTATGTGATCAGGGACACGCCCCAATCCTTTCCCATGACATGCATATGCTCAGCCTCATCACCTACTATCACTAGTTCCTAATGCACTGTATAAATCAGGGTGATATTCAAAACTGATTACAGACTTGGTCATTTTTTTCTTTTAACCTGAATAAGGCAAAGAACAAATGTAATGTAAGGACAGGGAGAAACATTTGTGCCACTTAACTCTCTTTCTCAGTCAAGAAACTGATTTCTTCACCACCAATAAATAAATACATAAAAAATAAAAACAAAAAAGTTATTTTAGTGAGCTAAGCTCAATAAGCATTAAGTCTGTTTAAAAATGAGTACATATGATCTGTGTCTGCTACATCTAAATGCAACATCTACAAATGCACTTGCCAGGATTTGTAGGTAGCCTGTCTGTATATACATTTCATTAATGATTTAATAAGATAAATAACAGAAATGTAAATCTGGCTTTGTATGACAAATCTTTTTTTTTTTCGACTATTTCTTCTCCTCAGCTCATTAGCCATTGAGCAATCAGAGTTTTCTAACACTACCATTCACT